>NC_051160.1:78205209-78231357 GCF_013339745.2 Dermacentor silvarum
AACATTTTTGTGTCGAGCGTTGCTTTTTTTTTAAATGCGAAGCATTCTTGCCGGCGGCTCTGTCTGTTGTCCCGCGTCCCACCCCCACAGCGCATACGCGTTCCCCTCCCCCCTCTCTCCTCTCCTACGCTGCCCCTTTCTCTCCTCTAGGAGTCTGGAGCGGCGCGCTCGACAGGTGGTGCGACAGCTGCATACTCCGCTGGGGGCGCCACGGTAGCTCCGCGGTATGAAAATGACGGAGAGCGCGCGCCTCATTCTCTCTTCTGTGCAGCGCCGCGTTGAGCGCTCGGGCCGGTGCCGCGAAACCATCTCCCGCTCAAGCTAACCATCTCCCGCTGATTCGCATCCACGTCTCTGATTAGACCGCAACATAAAACCAATCACACGTTTTAAAACTATTTCCCAGAGCGCGAGATGCGAACAAAGACAAAAATAGACAATGTATCTTATAAAGCAAGAGTAAATGAGCTGACGAAGCAGCTTCCGCCTGCCAGCATCAATTTTTTTAGCGGGAGATTGGAGTAATTTTTTTATTTTTTATGATGTCTGGGCTGCATCACTGTGAGTGCAACGCACAAATCGTGACCGTGAACGAGACGATCAGCGCGCTTCTACAGGTGCGATTAAATTACCGGCTGCGTCCGATCAAGGCGACCATGCCACGTCACAGCATAAAGTTTCAGCGAGATCGTGGCTCGATAAGGTGCTCACATATTGGTCATGCCACGGTGAGGCAAAAGCATTCACATCACTCAGGCGCATCTGCCAAAGGAGCGACAGTTGTGCTCTTCCGCAGTACAGTTTCGGTTTCCCATATTTCCATAGTCCGGAATTCATTACACTGAAGCAATAAGCGGCATCAGTTCTTTGCATTCAAAGAACGATTTATGAATTATATCGATGATATGCTTCAAGTAAGTCATCAGGATCGTGTGACTTCGTTGGTTGACAAGTAAATTAGCCTAATTTTTATGCCTGCGTGTCTATTTACTACCTCGAATCGTTTAAAAAGACATCTCACCGTGGTTCGCCACCTTTTGCTTGGCTGTTAAGGGCACCGCAAAATTTCTGCAAAATTTTGCAAGTTGCTTGCGCGTTTTCATTCAACTACTGCAGTTTGTATTTAAAGTGTCTAATTGCATTGTAGTATCACAGTGAGCACTAAATCTAAGGATATTTAAGAAATTGTAAGTGAATGTGTTGTACTTTTCTGGGTAATGCATTTTGGAGTGGCCGTCATACCAGTAACATCAGTATCTTAGAGAAAAAGTGCTATATATAGAGACATGGCTCATTGCGCGGACATATACACGTCCGTATGCCCAGATTTATGCATGCATCCTTGGGTTCAACACGCTTCAAACGTCGATTTAACACCCTTCTTTGAGCAACTTCACACCTTATGTGTGCTTACACCCTTATGATAGGGTGTATTTAACAAAATGGCTGCTAAAAGGGTGTCCATGAGGGTGTAAATGCGGAAAACATCCGTTTGAACACCCTTAAGGGTGTTAAAATGTTTAGTGCGCATGCCGACAACGAGTTCCAGCAGGCCCGTTCCGTGAATGAGCCTCTCATTTTCTTCATCTCTCTCCCACTAATAGCGCGCAAAGCCTTTTCTTTACCTCGCAGAGCATTGGCACGAGCGCGTGGAACGCCCCAGCTGTGGACGAAGAAGACGACGCTCGAACGCAACCATATGGTTCGCATAAATGCATGTTCTGCAAGCGCGGCTGTATATCCTAGTGGTTACGACGCTCGCCTTGGGACCCGTGGGTACGAGGCTTCGAATCCCGCCTCCAACAGGAAATTTATTTCTTTCTTCCTTGCTGATGAGGAGTTTCTTGATACGAACCACAAATTACGGCTGGCTTTAAACAGCTTCGCTGTTAAAAACCGCTGGATTCTATCCTCTGACCTACAGATCCCAAGCACCTTACCAACACGCCACGTCGTTTCAGTTTTGCACAGACATGGTAGATGCGCTATCGCCCCACAACTAATGGTGCCTTCGGCTGACGGCACTCGTGCCGTTTTAAGTGCACTCGCGCGGTGTCGCACGTTCATCTTGGCGCCGCGCGCGTGGTGGCGCACGTTCGGCTGGGGCGAACACAACACGAGTGCGCGCCCCCGTGCAACCGCGGACATCGACGGTGGAGCGCAGTGCGATCCCGTCGAGCAGCGCGCGGCAGCAGACGACGAAAAGCGAGCCGTTCAGTTCAGGCGCCATTTTGTAGCAGGCGGTTGCGATGTAAGCCATGTCTCTGCGTGTCTCGCACAAAACTATTTTCGCTGCTAGAATCCAGTAGCTTATCGGTCAACGAAGACCACGCAATTGATCTGCGCTGCTAATCAGGAGCTTTGACGGAAGCAGCCGTCGAAGGCGAACCATTTCATCACCGATGTAGCGGCGTCATACGATAAAGAGGTACATGAAGCTGCAGCATCAGTTTCTACGATTGCTGCTGTAGCTTTCGTTTCAGTGTTTCTTACCCGCCGTGGTTGCTCAGTGGCTATGGTGTTGGGCTGCTGAGCACAAGGTCGCGGGATTGAATCCGGGCCACGGCGGCCGCATTTCGATGGGGGCGAAATGCGAAACACCCGTGTACTTAGATTTAGGTGCACGTTAAAGATCCCAAGGTGGTCCAAATTTCCGTAGTCCTCCACGGCCGCGTGCTTCATAATCAGATCGTGGTTTTGGCACATAAAACGCCATAATTCAACTCAATTCCGTTGTTTCTTTTCAGTTCCGAAAACACTTAAGGCTAAGTCGGAGTACATGCAAGGGGCTGCCAGCGCAGTTTGCAGGCTCGTCCCAGTACCCCAAAAATTATTTGAATGGCAAGAGTCATTCATCACTTGATATTTCATGCATCTGTCATCAATACAATGCTTGACCTTGTTCACGTCTGCTGATCGCGGCGAGACCAAGGGATAAGTGGCCTGTGTAATAGAGCGTCGTCTGCTTAACTTCGCATTCGGCCATAGCCTCTTCGATAAACTCTGTGCCTGTCAAGACGACGAGATAACAATTGGGAGGCGCCGTCGGCATAGTTGCAAATTGCCGCCGGTCATTTCGCTAAGGGCGCCACCGACGTAGAGTGCCGCCCAAGGAGGTTAAAAAAACATTCTGGAGTGGCAATGCTGCTACGGTGGCTAGTAATGCTGCTTTGAAAGTGAAGCCAGGCCGCCGCAATCTTACTCAGGGCACGAAGAGACATCAGGAAATAGTTAAATATAGCAAACGCCTGCTTTTCGCCTCCTTCATGTTTGAGATGGCTAATTTAGCTGAAAAGATCCCATTAAACGTACACCTTTGTTTCACTGGCTTAAACAGCAAACCTGAATGCCGTGGTGCATTTTCTGAGAGTTCTTGGTATCAACACTTCGCCAAATATTATATCTTAGCTAGAAACAACGACCTTTTATTTTACAATTATGCGAATTAAAGATTAAGATTGAGCCTTCCTTCGCACCTCAGCGCACCGTTAGCAGCATATTATTTTTACAAATTTTAGACAAGTTTTTCCCACTCTCTTTTGCATCAGATGAGCGCTGTGGCCGACGCGAATATTCATACCCAGAAACCTTTGCACCTTCTACCACGTCCGTGTGTCTTGGCGACCAGGAAAAATAGAAACAAATATTTAAGGACCAAGAAAAAGCGCTGCATGCCTTCAATAAGCAAGATGCGAGCAAATATTTTATTGCTACGCTTTGTCATTGCACGTCAAGAGCATCGCGCAATCACGGTCGCTCAGCGTTAAGCTCAGATCGACGATCACAGCACCAAGAAGGTTTAAAATACGTGGGCCATGCTGCACGACAAAAACCGACAAAAGCAATGCACCCGACTTGCTAGCCCAGTGGAGCTAACGTAGACAAGGAGACGTGGGCATGCGGCAGGAGCCAGTCTACGTCGGTGGTACCATCTCTCGGTGGAAACGTAAATAGGGAGAGGGAAAAGCCACGGCCGTTCGAGCGCCGTTTGACCACGGTGCGTTTGACAGACACAAAGTTTATAAAGGAGGTTATGATTCGTCACGTATATCGCCGAGGGCGCTACAGTCGCAAACTCCTGTTTGGTGGCTCGCACGTTCGTCTGGCAGGAGCGAAAAGTGAAACTCGGTCGGTGTTTGGCGTAACTTCCGCTGCACGGCCACTGTGCCAGGGTGGCTCAGCTGAACTTACCATAAACCTTATGCCTCTACAAAAAAGAAACAGTTTTCAGTAGTATGCCTGGAAGTGCTGCAACACTGATTTACTCTGGCGATTGGTATATTAACTGCGAAGAAAGTCTTAAATGAACCGCCGACCCGGGACGCTGTACGGGCTGTTACTGCCGATTTTGACAGCCGTTTCTTGTTCTTCGCACACAGGAAATGCAACATTTTCCTAGTTCGACAATGCATTTCAATCGACACTTCTTTGTAGTCACATATCTCCGCCAGAGAAGCGGTCCGTTAGGGCGGCTGGCAGCCTTCGGCGACAGCCCATATACGTTTGTTTATAACGCGTCATATCGGCGCTCATCGCTTCTTCAAATTATGGGGTTTTACGTGCCAAAACCACGACCTGATCATGAGGCACGCCGTCGTGGGGGACTCCGGAAATTTAGACCACCTGCGGTTCTTTAACGTGCACCTAAATTTAAGTACACGGGTGTTTTCGCATTTCGCCCCCATCGAAATGCGGCCGCCGTGGCCGGCATTCCATCCCGCGACCTCGTGCTCAGCAGCCCAACGCCATAGCCACTGAGCAACCGCGGCGGGTGCTCATCGCATGTTGTGATGACACTGTAGACACGAAAGAATGGTCTGTTTGAAAACACCCATGGGAGAGCTGAAATACAAAGTGATTTTTCCTCGTTGGACTTGTTGATTCCTGAGCCCAGACGGTCCGATAGAGTGTAGACGGACTCAGCGGTCACGGTAGGCCTAACCTTCGGTGGAAGCGAATGATGTGGGCGCGGGTAGCTGATGAATACGGAAATGATTGTATTTGAGCACCAGAACCTTTTACTAATATTTTTAGTACACCAGGGGAAGTGGAAGCGCACGAATGTCCTCAGTTTTGTTGTCGGTGCGATAATATCAATCAGCGACAGCCTTTCTGAGGTCCGTTCGAACGCGTCTGAGCGGCTACAAGGTTTCGTGTCGACTGCAGTGTTGCCAGGTTTGCCTATATATAGCCAAATTGGGCTACAGGAAAAAATTTTTGGCGTCGACTTGGAAGAGTTGGCTACGTGGCTATATTTGGGCTACTGAAAATCTGCGACTTGGCTTTGTTTGGGCTATAAGTGGCGCCCTAATCAACGCTCCAGAGGTGGCTCTATCGAGTAGAAGTAAATCGCGAAAGCTATGTTTTAGCTAGCTGAGCCGGCCGTGTGACTGTGCGTGTGTGCGTGCGCGAGATGACCCCCTCCCCTCCCCTTCCCATCCCTCTCTGCGCCATTGTATGAGCCGGTGGCTTTTAGCCTTGATGCACATAAACTTACACCCCGCTTGACCATTATGCATCCGATCGCACGGCATCAGGATGAACCTGGCAGTAGTGGGTTTTTCACAGTACACTGTACTAACACGGCTATGCTCAGGAACGGAGAGCAGTAACATAGGGTCAGGGCCGTCGGGTGGTCGTGGCGCCAACATGAAAGAAGGGAAGCATGGGTTGGATGACACGCCCCAGTGTGTTCATGGCCATGTCTTAATTCTGGGTCATAGCCTCCTCGATAACTCTGTGCCTGTGAAACGGCGCTCGATCGGCCGTCGCTTTCCCCCTCTCCCTATTGGTCGTTTCCACCGAGAGATGGCGCCACCGACGTTGACTAGCTCATGACTCCTGCCGTGTGCCCGCGTCTCCGTCTCTCCGTTACCTCCGCTGGGATCGCAAGTCGGGTGCATTGTTTTTGTCGGTTTTTCTCGTGCAGTACGGTCAAACCTCGCAACGTTGGTGCGGTCCACGCATTTTAAACCTTCTTGGGTGATCGTGGACCTGAGCTTAACACTGAGCGACCGGGATTGCTAGATGCTTTTGACGTGCGATCACGTTATTAAAAAAAAGAAAGAAAGAAAAAAACCTTCGAAGAGGCCACGCTCTTTCACAGACATCATGTGCGGGTAAAGCACCGTGAACTTTTTCACGTGGATACATATGTAACTTCGAGCAACGCATATATAGTGACAGAAGCGCCCTCTGGATTTTGTATGTCTGAACTGTTTGCATCTCGGGGGTTTTGTATGTCTGAGCTGCATGCATCGTTCAACAAAGCGTTTGCAATAAAATATTTGCTCGCATATTGCTTATTCAAGGCATGCGGTGCTATTTCTATAGGTCCTCAAATATTTGTTTCTATTTTTCCTGGTCGCCAAGGCACACGGACGTGGCAGAAAGTGCAAAGGTTTCTGGGTATAAATATTCACGTCGGCCACAACGCTCATGTGGCGCAAAAGAACTTGGGGAAAACCTGTCTGAAAGTCGTAAAAATAGTATGCTACTAACGTGCGCCGAGGCCCGAAGGACGGCTGAAGGAAGAAGAAGGACGGCTCACTATAGCAGCGTTGCAGGCAGTGTTTGACAAGATATAGCTGTAAGAACGCTTGCGACTTGCGTATTCTCTGCACTTTACTACGATAACTAAGAGCGTATTAACCACAATAAACAAACTCGGGCTTTTTTCTTTTTTTTTTTTTTTTTGCTACGTGCGACGCGCAATCCACTTTGACGCTGCAGTTGCTGCAAGTGCGCTCGCACTTTCACAGACTGTATTCGAGACACTACCATGGTGCTCTACAGCGTTATAAACAGGGCTCTGGTCACCCAGTGGATCGTTGTTCCACCATCGCAGCAATTAAAACAGTCGCCGTCGCGCCCGCCCCGCAGACGGGAGGCGCGGTGGCACTCTACGTCGGTGGCGCCCTCAGCGAAATGAGCGGCGGCAGTTTGCAACTCTGCCGACGGCGCCTCCCTATTAGAGATGGGTCGCTCAGGAGCGAGCCGGATCTTGTGAGCGGCTCTTTTTAAAGAGCGAGTGAGCGGCGGTTCAGTAAAAATGACCGGCGGTTCTTTTGGAGAAAGGGAGCCGGTTCTCTCGCGTTCAGAGAGCCGTGCCGATGCGTTCCGTCAGAGCCGTGTCTTCTGCTAGGTGAGACTTTCGCGCCATCTATTAGCAGTACGAGAAAGCAACTGCCCTCCGACCCTTCCTCGCAAGAGTCGCCTTCACCCCCTCACCTTCGGCTGAAGAACGAAAGAACCTCCGCTCACTTACTGAACCTCGGCTCCCTCGCTCTTCAAAAGAGCGGCTCAAAAGATCCGGCTCGCTCCTGAGCGCTCAGGAGCGAGCCGCTCTTTTCGCCACGGCTCCCTCGATCTTCAAAAGATCCGGCTCACTTTCTGTGCCCGCGCAATCACTCCGGGAGCGCCGTTCAGCCTCCTCTCCTGACCTCCTCGCAGGTCGCCCGCTAGGGGCGCTGCTACCCCAGAATAGTTAAAGCCCCTTGATGTTAGAAAGCAGCGACACTCTCCCCCGCGCGCGCGCTTCCCTCCTCAATTCTCCTCGGATTTCTCCCCCTCACCGGGCCGGCGCGGCGCTGAACCCTCCAGTGGCTCGCTGCAGCCGCATTAGAATCAATGCGCGCGCTAGTTTATTCGGCCTTTTGAAGCGTTGTATGGGAATTTATCCCTTGTGAAACTGTCATGACGAAATTACGTTTCCGATAGAACGTCGTGACATTTTTAGGGGCGAAGCTCCTTATAGCGGCACCCGTTCCGTCCCCGTCGTAGTAGTAGTGTGTAACCAGTCTGAGAAAAATGAGAAAAAAATTCCGAAGTTGTGTCCGTAGCGCGGAATCGAACCAGGGACCCCTCGCTTCCGAGCGCGCGGCGTTAGCCCACTACGCCACGAAGCGGACATGGACAAACGCACCACGATGGCTATAAATACCCAACATTAACGAAAGGCCGCGTTTCTAGCGCGTTTCTAACGCGTTTGTGCTAGCGCGTTACGGCCCGTGTAAGAAGCTGGTGTAAGACGCTGTGGCCTCTCCACCTTACCTTGCTCGCGTTTCGAACGCGCTGCCCAAAGCGGTGGCAAGTCAAGTTCAAGTCGAGGAGCGTTTATGAATACGGGGGGTATACTCTCTCAGCAGTCATGTGATGGCGTCGGCAAACGCGGTGCACGTTCCGGCATGTGTAAATGGCTGCGTAAGACGCTGTGGCCGCTCCCCCTTACTAGAGAGTACTGCACGTTTCTAACGCGTTTGTGCTAACGTCCCCTTAAGCAGGAGATCCGATGATTCCCTCCGGAGCTTCGCCCACTCATCATCATTCACCTCGTGGATCTGCTGTCATTTTTGTTTTGGACGCTTCGATAAATACAAGCGGAAGCGCTCCGAAAAAATGAGTACCAAGCAGTGGCTGAGCTGTTTACCTCTACGTCGCCACTTGGGTTGTCCGTAACGCGGAGGTGTATTGGGTGCATACAATATAAGCAGCGTAGAGTATAAACGAGAATTTGGTTCACAATCTTCGCTCTTAAAAGGCTCAGAGAAGGTAACCAAGAAGAAATGTGATAGTTTACTTAAAGTGAATTCGCCAAAATGAGTGGGCCAAAAGCCTTTGTACCAATGCCACTGTGCGAAATACGTGCTGTGTTTGCGAAACAGCCAACATAGAACTTTACACACGCGCCTGTATTCCGTCACTATGAAACGACGAGAAATTACATTCCATCACCTCTGGGAGTAACCTAAGTCTCTCTCTCAAAAAAAAAGGCTGATTGCTTACACGGAAACTGCTAAGACTGGCACTTGATAATTAACTTACAGACTTCAAGATGTCAAGTTTATCAGAATTGAGGGAGATTATCAGAAGCACGTGGCTTGTACTTAATGAGCATGTGCGAATAGTACATAATACATAATACCACTTATCTACCTATATATTGCGGTTCATGCCTTCGCAACATAAAGTACATAAAGAAAAAAATGCTCGCAGTATTGAAACTTTGCAAAGATACAATAAGCACGCAATAAGAGTAAAATAGTTCCTTGGCTTCACAAGTATCAGGCGCAAGGATCACACGCACACACACACGCGCGCGCACACACATACATGCACACACATACACGCACACACGCACGCACATACACAAACACGCACACACACACGCACACAACTACAAAGTATGAGTTAGTCATTAACTCACAAATTACATACATTTGAAAACTAACGCACGCGCGAAAAGACAAAAAGCTTCGTCACGGCTCGAAGAGTCAACGAAAATTTCCGCCGACTCACTTAAAAAAAAAGGTATATGCACAGTTATCGGTGCTCTCTATTAGAACTGAACGAAGAGTCCGGCTATGCGAAGAGCATTAAAATCTCCATACAACTTCATCCACAAATATGAGGAAAGCTGCAACATTCACCTCGCAAAGAACGGCGTGCTTAGAAGGGGCGAAATCCCTTCTCCCGATGTTATGGAGCCACTGCTTCCGACGCACGACATTCCGTTCACCTCGGGGGATATAAAATAAGGCTTGCCCTTTCTCTGGCCTGCTGCTGCATTGAAACGCGCAGCAGCAAGGCATTTTCACGGAGAACGAATCTCAGATTCCTACGAAAGGATGGAAAAACTTGGGAAACACACGTTCGGAGCGGCAGCGCGACCACCACTTGGACTGCTCATGGCGAGCGGGAGAAACTAAAGGCGCGCGAAAGCAAGTTTCGCGCCGTTTTCGTGACGTCAGGGTCACCTGACGGGGTAGTCTCGAGCGCCGCAGCCATTTAGCGTGGCGGATGCGCTGCCTCCGCGAAACAGGGGGAGAAAAAGAGGAGGTTGACCGCGCCGGCGAGGGTGTTGCGGCGTAGATCAAAGCGTGTCGCTACTTTCTAACATCAAGGGGTTTTAAGAATAGTTCGCTAGCCGCAGTGCATGGTTAAAGGCGGGAAAAATTGCGTGTGCGCGTCTCCATTAGTGTAAAATCGAGACAATATTAATTTGCCTCGCCTGCCGACGGTTCACTGGTTTGCTGGGAGATCACCTATTTGCAGCAGTCCACGGCTGGGAAAGAAACTTGCCTTCTGCCTTGGATTGACGCGGTGAGCTGCGGCAGGGTATTGAAGGACTGTGGCTGTGGTGACACTGTCGGTTCCGTATTGAGGACGTCTAGCAACAGCGCAAATGAGAGCCTTCTGGCCGAAAAGAAGACATTGTGGTCACGAGTGAGTTGTGCTACTTTAAGTGGTTTGATAGGGCGCTAGCCTTTGCGAGTTGATACCCAGTAGTATGGCGTGTTGTTGTGGACCTGGATGCACCTCGTACAGTAAGAGAAAGGTTCCGGGCATCTCATTTCATGAAATTCCGAGCGATGAAGAACTTCCAGAGAAGTGGCTCCAAGTTTGAATGTGTCAAACGTGGAATGCGTCAGATGCTTGCTGTGAGAGATGCACTTTCGATTTGTTCTGACTAGAAAGCTCTCGTCTGACGACAATGAATCTTTTTTGAGTGGTTGAGGAGGTCAGCTGGAAGCAACGATCAGACAGACTCACGGGCAGTTTTGTGCGGAACAGAAAAGTCTCTGAAGACAGGCATTGCGTCAACATCGACAAACAGCAACGTGATGGACACGGAAGATGGCACATGCTCGTCGCTACGCCGGCAACTGAGCGTAAGCACTACGCCAGAACCATCCAAAAAATTTCCCAAAGAGGCAACAGCAGCGCTGTTTAACCACATTACCCGCCGCAAAGAAACGCTTCGTTCGCCAGAATGTGCATGCAGCACTAGCGATGGTTTGCGGGATACCTATCGAGAGTTGTTAAGGTGTTAATGAGCGGTTGTCTTGCAAAGAATGCCTCAGTTTGGTTGACAAAGCCCAAGCCCTCGGCGCCGTCAGATTCTCTGATTAGGCTTCAAGGCAGAAGCCGTCTGCTGTATCGGTCAGACGAACTCGTAGTTGTGCTGAAGTCTTTGCACAAGTAGGTTGAAGTAGTGCTCGCTAAGCTAAGAAATTTTAAGCAGCCGCTGAGGGAGACTGCCGTGAATGCTGCTCAAGTTCTGCGAGAGCGTGAACTATTGAATTGTTCAGTGCCTGAACATCACGATAAGCTGTTTGAGATCATGGTAACAAAGTTATTCCGCCCTCTATTCACTAATTGTGCGCTGAAGCTAACGGACAAGAACTACATCGCAAAACTTTTTTCACAGAAGCCCCTGTCACGAAAGCTCCACAAACTTTACATCCAAATGATGGCAATAAATGTTTTTGTTGTGCAGTTATTAGATCCGGCATTATTTTTTTTCCACATTGGCATACAAAACATATGTAAGCATGTATGTAAACATATATAAGCAGAAGGAAAATGAAGCTTCATACTAGTACAGATAACAGCTGTGGTTTTCCTTTTATCGTTCTTTTCTTTTTGAAGAAGCAATGCGCGGCGGCCTGTACGCTTCTGTGTCGGCGTTAAACGTCCGCAGATGTTGTAAAACAATAGAATCGGCACCGGTAAAAAAAATAGCGTGAGATATAGTTATGCTACAGCGCACGCCGCCGTAGAGCGTCCTGTATTTCTATTCTGGGGTAGCACCGCCAACTGGTGGTGAGTGATGGCACTAGGCGCGACGACCGGTTCCCTGCGTTCTCGGCGCCGATGGGCAGGCATGAAGTATATAGGAGGCTATGATCCGGCTCGCTCCTGAGCGCGCCGCTCTAGTAGCCACGGCTCCCTCGCTCTTCAAGAGATCCGGCTCGCTCCTGAGCGCTCAGGAGCGCGCCGCTCTTTTGAAGAGCGAGGGAGCTGTGGTTCAGTAAGTGAGCGGCGGTTCTTTCGGAGAGAGGAAGCCGGCTGGGCTCTCTCTCGTTCATTGAGCGTGAGGAACCGTTTCTAGAAAACACTCAGGAACGAGCCGGATCTTTTGAGCCGCTCTTTTGAAGAGCGATTCAGCCGTGGTTCACTAAGTGAGCGGCGTTTCTTTCGGAGTGAGGAAGCCGGTTCGCTCTCCTTGAATGATCCGTGCCAAACCGTTCTGTCAGAGCTGGGTCTTCTGCTGGGTTTCGAGGTTTCGATTTCTGACCGACGAATGGTGGCCGGTGTGGGCATACTCGCGCTACTGGTACTCGCTCGCAGTGGTGTGCGCAGCAGTCCCTTTGGTTTCTTTGTGCGTCCTATGGTGGGTGGCACCCGATGCCACCGAGGGGAGAAGTAAAGAAGTCTTAATTGGTAAAGGCTGGTACCATTCGTTGCCTGCTGCTGTTCGAACGATGTCTCACGACTCTCACCAATCGCACATCGTGCGCTGGTCCAATAACACTTCGAAGATGGTCTTCCGTGGCATAAAGACAACAGGTGAACGTACAGTTTACGTCCTGGTGTTCATTTGTGCTAATTAGTGTAGTCATGAAAATGTCACCTATGGCATCCACTTCAGTGCATTTTCTGAGCGTGTGTCATTAGCACGTCATTAAAACGAGGCCAATGATCTGTTGAGTTGTAATAGAACTTCATTCCTTTTTTTTTGTCTTGGCGTATGATGGTATGATCGCCAGTATCGCGCGTGCACTCAAGCGAAAAAAAAAAACGAAAGTAACGTGCGGCAGTTTTGTGGATCTTTCGTGTGATTTTTGTATATTACTTCAAGAAATGATTTCTACATTCATTTTGCATGGCGTTACAGCTTACTCATATTATAGTGAACGTACGTATGTGAATAAATTAATAAAGTTGAAACATAATGTACAATCATTTTGTGTTTTTATTTTGACAAAGGTTGATTTTAAAGTAGCACAAAAACAGACAAGCTTCTGTAATGACAATCAAGTTACATATTTTTTTTCTGAAAGAAGTACGTCGCATTCTGCCTGTCACAGTATCATAACCATTTTTTCCCCAATATCAGAAAAGAAAGTTTTATTACAACTAAAAATTCACGCTTTTAATATATGTAAAAATAATCTCTAAACATAGCGAAAATACCAATAACACGGCTATTAAATTGTGCATATATTGTTTTTTTCAAAGCCAGATAACTATAGAATATGCATACACTTACATAGCTTACACGTTTAAGTGAACCGGTGAGCCGCTCAAATGAACCGGTTCATTTCAGTGAGCGGAGCCGTTCCGAGCCGCTCACTGAAGTGAGCCGTTTTGCCCATCTCTACTCCCTATAGGCACCGGGCGGCCGTTGTAAGGCGCCAGCGGCGCGCCGGCGATATGCTGGGGAACAGCGCCGCGAACGGCAGCTGTCGGAGCACTGGCCTGTGAAGCAGACGACGGGACGAAGGCGCTCGGTGCTTCCAGTGATTTGGCACTGCGGGTTTTAAGGGCGGACGCACCGGAAAACGCATTTTCGTGTGTCTGCTTTTGAGAAAGGTTGTCACTTGTACGAGGCAGATCACATTCGTGGCATCAAGTAGTATATAAAGCAGAAAACGAGGGCAAATTGCGATGCAAATGCACCACGCGAACGGAGCTCCGCGGCGAGCTAAGACATGGAACTCCAGCAGTTACATTCCAGCAGTTATTTTGCTGTGCACGTCAACATTATCGCGTATTTAATCTGTGTAAATAGGCGAAGAACACAAAAATTATGGACAGAAAAAAAATAGGAGACATAGGTCTTCCTTATTATGTTTCTTGACCTGCTTCGCCGATCGCACATGTGTCAGTAAGTTCCCGTTCTCTGTCCGTTGTAGTTCTTTTATCTTTGCAATGCTTCCCCATTCTTAAATTGCTTATAAACTAGCCCAATCTTCAGTCACGGTCCATTTTATATAGCTTAGCGCGATGGGAGACGTCGGTGGCGGCGACTGTGAACACGCCACTGCGTTGCCGTTCCTCGACGCAACCAGAGTTGGGAATTGCTAGGAAGGAAAATGTACATTAAAAGAAAGACTGATACACTGATAAGACGGCAAAATGACTACAAATCTGAGTGTTCGCCTTCGGTTCCCAAGCTCCGGAGCCGTTACACTGCGGAGGCGAAGACAGGCAAGTGGGACACGAAGCTCTTGCGTATGAGCGAAGCTCTTGCGTATGAACGGCTCTTTTATTAACGTTAGAACAACTAGACTATACCAAATCAGCGGCGGAAGTGTACAATGCCCAGCGATTGAAGCGCTGGCCGCGCGCGGCTGCCGCCGTTTTTTGTTTTTTTTTTTCTTCTTTTCGAGCCACAGGTGCGCGCCGTGGGACCAAATGCAATCATAATGCGTTACGAAGGTTCTCGCTTTCACTCTATACCACAATGCATCAGTTTGGTGTCCCCAGCGCTTACAGTCAGTGCAAAAAGCGCTGGCGACCAAGCGATTCGACTATCGCGTTTCAATTGTGAGCACTGAACGCGCTGTTGCCTATATACAGACCGCACATATACAGACTTTCGGCCTGAAAACGCGATGCCGCAATGAACAACGATTGAATTGAATGGCCTAACCAGGTTCAGTCATGTTTCAGTAACTGTTGGTGCACCCAAAAACGCAACATGTTTGATCAGACGTGGTTTCACGGCAGCGCCAGCTGGGCGCGGCCCGGCCGCCACATGCCATTACTTTCGCGGCGCCGCCGCATGAAGGCGCCACCGGTCCAAATTCATCCCGCGCCCGGTGCCTATTGTTCTCTCGGCGTCTTGACAGGCACAGAGTTTATCGAGGAGGCTATGTCTGGGTGAAGTATCGGGCCGGGCACAGCTATCGACATACTCCACGTATCTCGCGCGAAGCTTTAATGCCATTTTCCTTCTCCTGCTAGATGATTTTTTGTCCGTGCTTACATTCGAGCTTCATTTCGATAGGTTGGACGTAAGATCGGATCCTCCTCCGAGAGGAGAATCCAAACATGGGGAAGTGAGCAAAGTATGCGAGAACGTATAAAAAAGACTGTGAGCAAGACCCCGAGCCAAATGTGGGTTCTGGTGCTTTTACTTCTAGATGCATGGTTTGCCCGTAATGCCACGGATAAAGATACTCATTCTGCTATTATCGAAACATGTTTGCCACGATGACATCATTGCAACACGTCACATGAACTTCACCTGCCGTGTTAGCTTAGCTTGTGAGGTGTCGCGCTGCTGGCTCGAGGACGCGGGTTTAATTCCCGGCCATGGCGGCCGCATTTCGATCAAGGTGAAATGCAGGAACACCCGTGCAATTAGACTTAGGTGTACGTTAGAGAACCCGAGGTGGCCAAAATTAAACCGGAGTCCCCCACTACGTCATGCCTCCCAATCATATGGTGATTGTGGCACGTAAAACCCCAGCAATTATTAGAGTTTTAGAATAGGGGCCTCAAACGTTTTGGGGCCCCAAAGAAATAGCGTAGAAGCCACTGTGCATGCGCAAGACGCAAACTGTGTTTGGGTTTTGCGTAATAAAATAGCTATTTAGCGGGAGCCCCAAAAGCTGCCCCAAGAGCTTTCGTCAACAAACATGGCGGCGCCCATCGAAGCGACGGCTCTAACCTAGCACTCCACTGGGCTCGGCTCGTGGTAACGCGGGAAGTTCGTAAGCTAGAGAAGTGTTTGGCGGTTATCGATTTCCCTCACTAACATGTGTAATGAAGATTGATTCATTAGAAGCCGCTGATTCCGAATTCAATTGTCAATTTCATGGCTCGTTGGCCTAACACAGATTGACTTCGCTGGGTGAAGGTGCGTAAAGTTGGTTAATTACTCAAAACTAAGCGCAAGAAGCTGCTTGCTGCTAATAGACTAAGTTCTAAATTCTAATTAAACACGAAAATCTAAATTACTCTTCTTATCATGAAATGGTATATTTCGTTTTAATATTTTTATGTCACAACGCTAACACCCGCAACGCTCTTTGGGGCCCCTAACTTTGGGGGCCCCTATTCTAAAACTTTATTCACATCAACATGGTTTGCTTTTTGACAGTAACCGGTTTTTACAGCATAACCACTGTTGTCAATGTGTTGTTTACCTTTGCTCTTTGTGCGCCGTCGCGGCTTTTACCATTTCGAGCGAGTTACGTTCGGAACGTGCTCGTCGCCGAAAACGACTGCGCGCTTCTTATACTGGTGTGCCGTTTGCGCAATAATCTTTTAAAACTTCGCTTACACTGATTCAGACAGCGAGTGACATCTGTTGTCTGACACTTTATTTTAACGCATGTTCTCGCCGTGCTAGAGACTTAAGATAGCGGCCAGGTTGATGTAAATGGACGGTATATAGAGCATGTACCAACTAACCCGGGCCAAACTAATTGAAAAAAAAAACGAGAAAACAAGATAGGACGATGAGAGAAATAACACGAGATATCATAGCACGAAAGATTTGTTTTATCTCATAAAAAAAGAAGCCGTGAGCAGCTCGCAGATCGCTGGACAGCTGAACTTCAAGGCCGTATACGCAGATATGACGTAAGAGTTCGACGATGCTAAACATTATTTTGCGTTCACGACAGCTAAAAATCTGAGTTCGTAGGTAATATTATTGTAAATAACTAAATATAATAACTTAGTACTATCTGCCATAAAATAAAAGCACTCATCTCACCCTCTGCTGTGATTCGCTGGAACGTAAGAGCTTCCGGGCCCAACGAAAAAGGGTTCTGTGCAAGCACGATGCCGCTTTTGTTGATGTCAAGGGCCGACCGTCACGGCGGCACGGACATTTTGTTACGACGGATTGTGCAAAAAACAATTGCCGTAGTCGAATTTGAAGATGTATGCACAAATAAAACTGCAAATAAAAATGGCAATATTTGGCTATGAAATATTTGAACTTTTTTCGTGTTTGACTACATTTGGGCTACAAGTTCTCTAGCTTTTGGCTACGCCGCCTCATCGGACCTGGCAACACTGGTCGACTGCACAACGCTGCGACAACTCGCAGTCATCGTTTGCGTACAAACTACTGGAAAATGAGGCATTATCTGCGTTTGCGTAATTTCGTTCACCGATACAGCTATCCGCACAGTCAAAAGGGAAATGTACAAAGCGAAAGTGATCTTGAGTGTCACATATACATGGGCAGGTCACGCACCTTTTTTCCTAGCTGCAAAACTGCTGACACGAAACAGGCATTTATGACCCCAAATTATAGAACTATTTAGGACAGTGTCGCACGCACTATATCTTGAAAGCGATCTGCACACGGCTTCTACATTTGTATGCGCTGTGCTTTCGCCGCTCAGTTTTTGTTGAAGCGAAAGGTCGCACGAACCTACGCTCGCTGCTGCCTCCGTGCTTGCTCACGCCAGTTTTTGACAGCGGTTATCTGTGGTCATCGAGTGGGATCTATTCATGTTTGCTTGTGCGCGCTAACACCATGCTTGTTATTTCAATTAGTAAGCGAATGTGTCTTACTCTATATAGCTCTCTACTAATTTGCAATCGTAATTCATGCTACGCTTTTTGGGCGAAACTGCAACATTTTTTTAGGGTTTCCAAAGAGTTATCATTTTGGATAAATATGTTCGTTCCTTTTAACTGTCCACATCTGCCGAGGACCTTCTGTTTCTCAAAATAGTCCTGAAAACAAAGAAAAGCCGGGTGGTATGACGACGACTTCCCAAGCCGATAAATTCTAGCTACCGATTCGCAATTTTTTCCAAGTTTATCACAAAAATAGCGTAGCTTGGACTGGAGGCGCAATGCGACAGCGGAACTGATGGGCACCTTGCTAGAACGGGCTTTTTTGCTAGGCTAAGAACTACCAAGTCATACCCAGCATTTTCCGGAATTTATCACAAAGCGCAGCCTCTTCTTCGGGAGTACGAACTATCATTGGGCGTCCCATGGCTTCTTCTGACCGAGCGCCGCCGCGCACACGCCTACATAGCTGTTGCCTCAAGGTCGGCGCATGCGCAGATCTCGGCGCGGCGGGGGAAACCGGTTGCGGGCAGTGTCTCCGAGCTGCTGCCGAGTACTGCGCATGCTGCCAGGCGCATGCGCAGTACACAGGCGGTACACAGTAAAAGATTTTACATCCAAAAGGGTGTAAATAGGCTTGTCGCAGAGACGACACCTAGGGGTGTAAGTTAGCACATATTTTACAAGGTGCCTTTTTGGCACACCTTACAACAAGGGTGCCTATGTAAAGAAGCTGTAGGGTGTTGTGAAAACACTCAACCAAAGGGTGGCACCTACACCCTTCACTTATTTCTCCTTATTTAACACCTATTGTGAAGGGTGCCAGATGGGTGCACAGCCCCTGTACCAGGGCCGGTATATTGTAGCGATGCCTTTCCGATGCTGCCTTTTCGCGCTTGGTCAGTGGTCAGAGCGACGGTCCGCTCACATTATCAATGGGATCAGCCTGCCGTGAGCGGTGGATCATAAGACCTATAAAATAAAGCATAAAGAATCGCTACAAAATACCAACCCACGTGTCAAATAGCTTGAACCGAACTTTAGAGTGCAACACTTTGTGGATGAATGCTACCTATCGCATATTGCTTACAGTTGCCTGAACTTCAATGCCTTTTGAAGCTAAATTATAGATAAACAATGTATATTTATATGCATGCAGAAAATTGAAATATTATTCCACGAGCCGTGCTTTGAAAAGTGCAAGTGGTCTCATGCGGGAGTTCAACAATACGCATCATGGTCTCAGTTATCTGAGGTGTATCACCGTTTTTAAAGTCTGGTTCAAGTTACACAACTCAAACACAAGTTATGTACACATGCACTATACACGCACAAAAACATCGCGTTTATATAGCAAGTCTTAGAGCTGTAGAATATGTATTCTGATGCACTCCATGGGCATGCAATACAAGTCACTGCTGCATTTGTACGAAAATTCAAAGCGTAAGTAACTGTGAAGCATATATATGAGACCTATATATATTACCATTTGAAAGCAAAATGTGAATAAACTTTATTGTATTCATACAAGAAGCAATAAAATACAAATGCCATTTGTAAAGTATCATTGCCGTTAACAGTATAGTTTGCAACTGATCACAGTAATTCACATGGATCACAGTATATCTGTGGTATAACATATATATACTGAGTACGAGTGAGTAAAAGCAGAGCAGCCATTTGCAAAAAAAACTGTGGTGGCCTTCAAACAAAAAATTATAGTACATTAACAAAGCTAACACCACGTATATATCTGCTCTTCATCATCTGTGCATGTTTCACCTGAGTACACAATAAGATTTGTTCAACACTAGTATCACACAACTCTTTACGGGTGTTTCTACAAAGACTTATGCTGATATGTAAAAACAGCCGTTCTGAAATAAAACAACAGTTCCTTCGGAGACATGCCGTCAACAGTGTCGACCTTGAGGTGATGGGTGATACATGGTAATTAGTTGTTAATTAACAAAAATAAAATACATTTTACTTGAAGTTTGAGTGGACTCGCCGTAATCAGGAAATTGATGCAAGCTCTCTGTACAAGACATATAGACATTAGAATCTGGAAAAAAATGAAATTGCCTACCCGACTATGGCACGATGAACTTGGGCTATCACAGCACGCGAACCTGTACCCGAGGCTGCAGGGAGCACAAAGACGCGCCCTTCGAGGCGGCCTTCTGCTGACATCACCCAACAGTGGGCAGCAATGGGGCTCCGTGCAGCGCACTGGTTGCCCGCTGCTGGGCGACGTAAGCAGAATGTTGCCTTTAGTTTGAGCAGCATCCCAGTTTCAGTTTCGCATGCTCAGACAGCCAAAATTTATCACGCCACAGTTCTGCGGATAATCGCATTTTTCCAGATCCAAAAGTTAACATGTCGTGTGCAGAGAGCTTGCTGTAATTTCCCAGTTACAATAAGTCCGCTGAAACTAAAAGTAAAACATATGTTTTTGTTAATTAGCAACAAATTACCACATATCACCCATCCACCCATGGTCGGCACCGCTGACAGCATGTCTTCTAGAAAACCGTCCTTATACTTTAGAATGGCAATTTTTCGATATCACGTAAATTCTTTGTAGAAACACCAGTATATATAATATTAAAGAGACTAGCTTTCACTCTGATGAGGCATTTGGCAACACATGTACAAAAAATAAACGAGCTAAAGATACCGCAGCCTGCCAGCAGATTCATAAAAGTTAACCAAAGGCTTCCGATATTCATGAAAGTGTAACAGTAATTCAGCCTGATAATTGTTCCACGTAATAATTTTAATCCAAACTTTATAAAAACCTTCTAAAACATTGTAAAACCTTGTAAAACTGGATATTCTGTTACGTTTTGACTAGTATGTCAGCTCTCAGCTGCTAAATAAAGTTATACACAATAAACATAAAACTTTGTTGATAAAAGGACAGTCAAACCACAAAAACTTTCACTTGTATTGGGCAGGTTGCACTATGCAACACATCCGCAAAATATAAAATATTAACCAAGCAGCGTGCTACGAAAAGTTAAGCACTGGCTGCCATTGTTCATGTGCCCTATAAGTGAATACAAACGTTATAGTTGCACCATGGAGTACTTTTAAGCTGGGACATTGTACTGTGGCTCCTGGCTGGCAAATAAGTTTCATAAACAAACTATGTTTAGGAAGAGCAAGCAAGCTATTATCTTTAAACAAGACTGCTGACAATTGTTTCACACACATTAATGTGAAGGCAGACCTAATAAGAACGAGATGTATGTGCTCTTCAGATCAGTACATAGCAGCATCAAGCTAAGTTTTTGATAAATCCGTGCAAACTACAATACACGTTTCTTTTTCGCTGACCTACACCTGGGCAGTATTACCGGCCAAGTCATAAAAAAGTGCAGTCTATAGATAATGTGATTGCCACAGAGCACCGGAAAAAGTTATTGGATCATGCTATTATGATGAGAAAGAAAATGTTATATTAAAAATTTCACAAAACTATTTCTCAAGCTATCGCACAAAATTTGCAGGTTAGCATAGTTCATGAACCTCAGCGTCGCATTTCCTGCACAACTGTTTACAAACTTCGTAACAACCACCCTTGGCGTTGTCACATTCAAACCAAGAAACAATCGTTCCAGTACTGTACTGGTGTTGAAGGATTTAGGCCCATATACGATGTTCAGTACAAAAAATGAACTCATGATTGCGACGACCCCTACCTCCGCATTTTTGACCGTGAACAGTCGCTCCTTGTTGACACAGAGGTGAAGAAACTGTGCCTGTTCCAGGTTGTGGCCAGAGTACTTTCACAGGGGGTGAGCGGAACCCTCTCGTCCTGCAATGGCAACAAAGTAGGCTTACTGATCGTGAAAGTATATTCATGCTTTCGTGTAAGCGCAATATAAAGGCGTTGCTATGCTTAAGCAAACAAGTATAATGTAGTCGTGCAGTCTTAACTGCAAACAATTTAGGCTGTAAAGAAGCTTAACACAACCCAGCATTACTACAATAACCAAGCAATGTAATCCTAAGCAAGTGTAACCATGCAATAACCAAGCAAGTGTAATCCAAGCAAGGTCATTTCTACAGCACAGATGCTCCTCACATTAAGTGCAAGAGCAGTGTGTGATTGTTCTTTTGTTCATCCTTACCTTTCGTATATTGCTTTATGATTTAATTGCTGTTTTTTATTATTGCTCTAAGTATTGTTGTTCTTCCTAAAATGTACAGCGTTTATTAATGATTGTATCATTAATAACCCCCTCCCCGTGAGGACCTTTAGGAGTAACATGAATATATAAACATGAATAAATAGCTTCTGAAATTAAGTAGGACCTCAGTTCACATAAAATAAAAACATCTGGATCTTTAGGCAGTTACCAAACTCTTTCCAGGATTGAAGCCATTTGAGGAATTCAGGCATTCTTTAGAACTGATTTTATTAATAAAATGTGAAGAAACTTACGTCCTCATGCACAAATAGTGCTGGCACTGCTGTCTGTTCCTTCACATTTGAAGCAATTATCCGCAAAGCTGCAACAGCAAGGAAGTCTGTAAAAAGATTACAATCCGTGTTAGCTTCAATGATCAGACATGTGCAATACAATTGCACACAAGGAACACAAAAACTTTCACTTGTATTGGGCAGGTTGCACTATGCAACACATGCGCAAAATACAGAATATTAACCAAGCAGCAGGTTACGAAAAGTTAAGCGCTGGCTGCCAATGTTCATGTGCCCTATAAGTGAATACAAACGTTATAGTTGTACCATGCAGTACTTTTAAGCTTGGACATTGTTCCGTGGCTCCTGGCTGGAAAATAAGTTTCATAAACAAACTATGTTTCTTACTTGCAAAAGCTCTTTTTGCCTTTGATTCAACAATACCTTTGTTTTCTGAATCCCACATAGCCCAACACTTATTTTTTCATACACTTGATCTGACAAATTCAAGTATTTAAGTGCAGAAAGTTGTACATATATTGTACATTACATTATTGTACATATATATATGCACACACACACACACACACACACACACACACACACATATATATATATATATACCCAGGCTGACTAAAGTGAGCACATGCAAGAGCACGCGGAATAAAAGTAATAAAGACATTTTGAAAAAAAATTTACATATATATATATATATATATATATATATATACATATATATAGAGAGAGAGAGAGAGCTGCTACGTTTGTTAAGAAAATCAGGTGGCATTCAAAATAGCAAATTCTTTATCAGTTACGGCTACAGATGGCTCCCTTAGATATGAGAAGCGGTGTTGAAAAGATTGACCAAACTAACGAGAATAAATGTGCCTGCGCCTTAAAGGAAAATTCCAAGCTCGTAAAATGCAAAGTTGGTATAGTGTAAATGTTGCCATTAACTTGCAGTAATATTTACATAGGTCAGACCGGCTTGTATGTTAATACTCATCTAGAAGAGCATCAAAATTAACTCGACCAAGATAACCACTTACACCTAGCCAACCATTGCAGAAGATGTCATTGCAAACCTGTCTCTTCTGATACCATGGTTTTGTTCACTCATAGAAACAAACACACAAAATAACTGAGGCTTTTCATATCAAAAAGCGTGCTGATATGAGATACGTAGAAGCCCTGTATATATATATATTTTTCATCATGTGTAATAATGTTATTCCGCATGCTTTTACATGCTTACATTAGTCAGCCTGGGTTATATATATATATATATATATATGTGTGTGTGTGTGTGTGTGTGTGTGTGTGTGTGTGTGTGTGTGTGTGTGTGTGTGTGTGTGTGTAACTTCCCTCTGAAATATAAACTGAGGTGCGAGTCGGTGCTTGTATGTTACCTTTGCTTTGTGTCCTTGTTTCTTGTGTGTGCTCTGCAGTTTTAAGATTATTAGGGAAAGAAATTACTAAAAATGATGCACTATACGATGAACTCAGAAACGTTTTCTTTTTTTTATAAATCTACGCTCTTGAAATGAATGTTCCAATTTGCCTTCTTGTGGAATGTAGTTTGGTGTATGTGGGGTTAAGTATTGTAAACCAGATTCTGTGCCACCAGTAAGCGCAAATGCAATAAGAATGGCAGTCAGAACCTAGGACAAGACATTCAGTTTGTAGTAGCGCCCTACAGGATGCAATAAACATTACTTCTAAGGGGCACCAAGACTTGTGCAAGTAGCAAATGGAAGTGGGAAAACAGCCCTCCAACTGGGTCACTCTACAACTCGTCGAGGGCATCCTCTGCAGTCTTCGGTTATAGCAACCCAAGTTGAGCTTGTTCACTTCATTAGAGTCCTCTATTAGCTCCAGCTAAAAATATATGAAGGACCTAATGAGCTGCCTACCAATTATATAACATCAACATACTTGATATGAAAAATGATATTAATGGTCCCCGCATTGCAGTATTTTTGGTGAACTTACGTCGTGTTCGAAGCGTGCGTCCTTCCTCTTGCAACTGTGTTGCATCTGCGATAATCTGGAGCACTTGATCTTCCCATTTGACGTGCTTTTTCTTTACCAAAGAAATAACTAGGTCCATTCCAAGCCTAAGCTTTTCTTTGATTTCAACTCCTGGGAGTCTCGTGAAGTCTGCAACCAACTGTACGAAAACCAAAGAAAGGGTAAATTAATATTAGCAATTGTGGAAGCACAGAAATTGCAGAGCATGATATTCTGTCAAAACGAATACAAGTTGAATCATGAAATGTACGTGTTTCAGTTACAACACTGTGGCATGTACCCATTTGATTCTGTTCACATTTGAACTTTGTGTACTGTCCTTTTCCTGCTGTGTAATAGATAACCACAGTAACAAGGACTTGACTGCTAAGCGTTGAAGCACAACACTACAAAAGTGCCAGTCTACAAAAAACACATGGTGTAGTGCACTCATTGAATAGCTCTCTGTAGTCGCTAAATCTGTGCTGCCCATAATCCCAATTCACGAAGCATAGCTAACAGCAGGACAGCACTCTTGCACTCCCCTCTCTCCCCAGCAATAAAAGACCGTGTTTTAGGCGGTACAAACTGTGTATAAAATTGTTAAGCATTTTTCTAGAAAAACGTGATGCAAGAGGCTCTCTACAACATTACCATTCCCCCTCCCTCCCCCCCCCCCAAAAAAAAAAGAAAGAACAGCTTACTCGCTCGAAGTCCATCAGATATGGGTATTTCTGCTTCATGCACTGCACACTCATTGATGCCACATCAGCAGGTCTTGTTTTAGCTGTCAGGTTCATTCTTTCTTCAATAACCGTTTCGTCGGGAACTGCCTTGAATGTCTCAGCCACCAGCCATTCCTCATGTGCGGTCAGACTATTATGGTCTTCCCCAGCAAGTGTTGAAATGTTGATAACCTGGAATAAGCAAGACAGATGTGTTGGTGTGCGACAAGACAATGCATGTGGTGTGAGATAGGAGAGCACATACAGTTCTGTCTTTCCTGAATGGTGGTTTGTGAGACCACAAAAATACGTCGATAGATGGCAAAGTTAAATGAAAAAGAAAGGCAATCATATCCATAAAACTTGGTCCGACTTCTACTCTGCACTACAAAGCATATATTTAGACAAATATTATTTAGAAGGCATAGATAACCCATGGTAAGCTACAATGAATACCCTGTCTTAGTGACATCATGAAGATGAAATGCTAGGTTCTCAAACACTCCCTGATGTAACCAAATTGCATATAGTTTGCAGCGCGAAGAAGTCACACGTAGTCAAAATAGAACAGGCTGTCCGGAACACGAAACTTAGGGCCAACTTTACTGACTATGCTGAAGTGCAAACCCAGTGAAAGAAAAGTCCAGTGATTTACATGATGACATTGTGATGCAGCTAATGGAGTGCCAGAGCCACGCCATGGTATTTGTCATAAAAGCAGAAGCAGCATAAGGCGACAGATTTTTTTAGATGAATGTTTGGGCAGTGCCTTGCCTATTTTGTAATTGTATACTACAATTTCACGGGAATTTTTAACATTTGCGTGGATCCCCCTAAATATTTTAGTAGGACCCCGAATTTTCAAACATAATTGAGAAAAACTGGTCGGCTTATGCATGAATGCCAATAGAGATACTACATTTTTCACATAATGAAAAAACAACGGTTCTCAAGAGATGCTGTGCTATAATTTTGCAATTAGTTATTTAGCTGTCCTAGTCATGGAAAGAATAAACAGCACTCTCTGAAAGGAATGCAGGGGCCGTTCACCTCAGACAGGTTGCCACGTGCATACAAGTCACCTTTCGGTGCACCGCTCCTTGGCACTACTGGAACTCTCCCAGCAATACCCATATATTAACTTTTACGATGCTGCTGCTTTTGTTCAATGTTCGAGAGCTCCAGATTCATGTCATCAGGGGCAGGTGCTTTAACCTCCTTTTCATGTTTCCGTTTCATGTTTAGAGGTTTGACGATTATGATGATAGCAGTTTTGCACGCATGCTAAAAAGGTAAAGGCACATTACCAAGATGAAAATTTGAACGCTGTTTCAGTGGCTGGAGTATTTACAGACAACGGCAAACACTGAAATAATGTCACAGATTAAACAATCTGTTTCATATCGCTTACCATCTTACGCGTCTTGTGGCGCTTGAGTTCCTCCATGGCAGAGTTGTCATTGGATTTCCGTACTGCACTAAACTTCTTCAGGTTTTCACCTACGCGTGGTTTTTAAATTTGTTCCGGAGAGAGCACCTCCACGAGTACTGTAAATATAATGTTGTAGTTTGTTGACTGTTCTTCAGAGGTGGATAAACATATACAGCGTTGAACAAAATATGCATACCATGCGCTTTTCAAAGGGG
>NC_051160.1:78231457-78291456 GCF_013339745.2 Dermacentor silvarum
GTTGAGCGATAGAGCGCACATACCTTCGCACGCTGCGGCGTATGCTTGCTGCCAGCGTTTTGACAGTCGTTGTCTGCAGTCATTCAGTGTGATCTATTCGTGTTTGTTTGTGCGCGCTCACACCACGCTTGTTCATTCAGTCGGGCCACATTTTCCAACGCACGCTACACATGCAATGCTGCCCGGATCGGCAGTGCAGCGCTACAGGTGTGTCCCTTCGCACGCGCTGCCCACGGGAAGCGCTTCTCAACACCACCGTTTCACACGCGCCTTCTCGTGGTCATCGAGTCTCTCTTCATGTCGGTCTACTTACGCCGCAGCACACCTGCTTACTTAATCAGCTCATGTTTACTACAATTCATATTGCTACCAAAGCCGCTCACCTTACTTCGTATGACCAATACCAGGAATCTGGGACATCGCCGAACAGCGCCTCTAGCGGCCGCCTCTGAAAACATGCGCATTTTCTATGGGAGAGCGTCGTTTTTCCCAAATAACTAATCATAGAAGCTATCTTTCAAAATATTACCGTGGAAATAGGCTCTAGGAGCTTAGCCCGACATCTCATGCAAGCGGTACCATTAATTACGACAGAAAACCCGTTCCAAATTGCGGGCGAAGTTCGAAGTATGGGAGTCTATGGAAAAGGCCAAATTTTGGAGGCTTTTTTGGCCAGTAAAAAGCAATTTGCGATGAGCCTATTGCATCGATCGACGTATTATTGGGGATTTATCAACTTCAATGACTCGGCTTTCAGCTAGTTGCAGCAGCAACTCTTGAAATGGCAAAAAAGTCGTTCCAAAATGGCAGTTTTCATAACAAGGTCGCAGAATTTATTGTGGTACGTATATAAACCTAGTTTTTGCCTCCGGCAGCACTCAAACCGATAGCTGAGCGTTCTGCGCGACCACCGATTAGGATCGCTGATACCACGATTGGCAGTTCGCAGGTTCGAAGCCAGCGGCGCCGCTATTTTTTTTATCACTTTGTCGCTGCTTAGTTTGGCCGTTTCCCGCCAGATGGCATATTCCGAAACGCAGGTCATTTAGTTGCGGTTCTTGTTTCGTTTCATTCTACTGTACCAACGTCTTACTAAAAAAAAATAGCTGGCTGGTTTCGTGAACATGCGAACGTGCTTCCAAACTTCTTTTGCACTTTAGGTGTAATGTATTTTAGACAATAAACCCAACTTTGTGTTTTCAAAGTTGATTTCTTTCTTAAGGCAAACATTTATGAAGACACTACTAAGAAATATTTTTGCCTATTCAGCTATGTCATGGAAAGGCGTGTTTGTGCGACTTTTGTTCAGCCTGAAACGTACCACAAAAATAAATAGCTTCCCGTGAGTGCAATTAAAAGACGCAGAAGTAGAAAACTTGGCTGCAGCCCCAGCGTAGTATTCTTACAAAGGAATACAGAAGCTATTTGACTGAGTATATTTGCATTATATCAAAGCAGAATTTTTGCGTACCGGATCTTCGGTGCAAATGAAGGCTGTCCGAATTATTTCACAAGCTTTTTTGCTTAGTACAAACCAATACCTCGAAACATAAACATTCTATCCTCAATATGCAGCGCACGTGTCTTATCATTTGAACCATTCCCATATACCTTCACGAAATTCCCGAAATACTAAAGGTCTTCATATCCTTTTACCACGACGTACGCAGAGGAGTATTGGAAATAATGCGAAAAGACACCGGGGCGTGTTAATGTAGTTTGTCGTGTAAAAATAGAGAACTATTCCAATCACAGACCACACCCTTTTTGAGTTATGCCCACAAAGCGTTGCAAGAAGACATTTTTTTCGGCTAGAATCAACAAAGTTACTATGGCATTCTGCTGTTCTGTTCTTAACTAACTCTATTGCTGAATCAGATCGCAGCACCATGATATAATTACTGGTACAATTCTTCAGTAATTCTGTAAGAATTTTCTCCTACGCTAAATTTAACGTGTTTCGACAATAGAAGAAACATGAGAAAGGACCGTGAGGCTTGCAGAAATGTTCCCTTATTAGAATCGTTTATCAGCCATATCGGTACGGTGGTATTGTCATGATCACTCCAGCGTCCACGGACACCATTTATCACTTTACTGCCTGTAAAAAAAATACAAAAGTGTCGTTCCTTGTGCGTGAGTAGCACAATCGCAGCTGATCCTTTCATATGGGCCCACTAAGCTACACCTTCCCTTTTCTGCCATGGTGCCACAAGAGATGTCAATTTCACCCTTGAATTTCTCCCTTTCAGTTTGCTAGAAAGTATAGGGACGTACACAAGACGAACAGGCGAAGTTTTGAAGTAGTCCTGAGATTTTGTAAAATTTCATAGGCAATGTTATTATCCTTTATTTGTTTATATATTTATTACACCTGATTGGTGATAATAATGACGTGCTACATAATAGTTCAGTTCTTCTACTTAATAAGTCATGTCTGAATCTGCTGTCCTGAAAATTAACCAGGTGTAAGCACTGCATGACGTTGGCTGAAAGGCCATTCATTAAAAAAAATTGTGTGCAGAATAAAGAAAATGCAGGTGTTCAATCGCACAGTCGCCGCCAAAAGTTTACGCGGCCGAGGTTCTGCGAATAAGTTCATTTTCAACGCAGCTACCCCGCAGCCAGTAAAACTATGCAAAACTTTTGTTTTGTTTACTCTAGACCAGTATACGCTGTAAATCCGAATACTACGATGCGTGACTAAGACGTAGAAATATAAATATTTTTTCACCTTCCGGGGTACGAAAGCTTGTGACGCTGACTATACGTTCTGAAGGCGAGGTTGCTTTTTAGCTTATTCGTGATGACAAGCGCCGAGCTCTTGGTGATGGGATATTGGAGCGTATAATTGTAGAACTTGTGCAAGCTCCGGCGACTTCACGACGCAAACCTAGCGATAGAAGCTCAGAAGGAGGAATAAACATTTATTGTAGAGCCAGCACTTTATGATGGCCGGGCCTAAGCCTCCCATGAGGGGACGTCGAGGGCTTGCCTCGCCGCCGCCTCACGGGCGTGCTGGGTCGCCCAGGTTGGGTCGTCGAGGGCGGAGCTCCGCAGAGCCTCACGCAACCTCGACGAGGGGGTCGTGGTGTTAATGTATGTGTACAGTGCTGGGCACTCCTACAGCACATGCGGAAGCGTAGCCGGGTGAGTGTCACAGCACCGGCAGTTAGGTGTACTGTAGACTTCAGGGAATATAAGGTGGAGGCGGGCGAGTGAAGGGTACGTATTTGTTTGTAGCAGACGCAGGGTGGTAGCCTGCGCCCAGCTGAATTTGGGGTGAGGTGGGGGGAAAGATCGGCACAGCATCCGTTTAGTTTATTAACACTGATGATAGATGAATAGTCAGAGTAAATGAATGTTACTGTCTAATTCTGGACAGACTCGAGTGTAATGTATACGTTCTAGATCACTGTAGGTTCCATACTAATTCCATAGTACGCATTCCTATTCGAATTTTGGCCTGTCTTAAGCCTACCGAGTCTTAAGTAATCAAAATAGGTAGGAAATTGCTTCTTGGGATGTAGCCGAGGCCATGGTAGATGTGATTAGTAATGCTCTATATGTGAGTAGGCTGACCGGGATTATTACATGAAGTGCGCCAACGTACCTACGTAAAGCCATGGTGGAAATTATGGAGCCCTTTATTGTAAATATATTGAAGTCATCTGAGAGTGTCTCTGGTAAAAAGTTATAAGTTTATTAATATGAGAACTGATTAGCCTTCTGTTAAGCTGTTAGGGAAAATGCCATGTACGAAGTGCTATTGTGGTTAAAATTACAACGTTATCCTCGCTTCCAAAAGAAAGTGACTGTACAAGTCCATTTTTCTCGGGCGTTCATGTCACCTAGGTACCACCGCCTGACCCAAGACCTTTATGTTTTAAAATCTGCCCCGATGACGTAAGTTACGTTGCGGAAAAAAATAAATACCCTTTCTAAAGAATGAACCATAACAGCTTCCCGACAAAGCGCAGTACGTTGCCGCAAGTCGTCATTTGTGATAACGATAAGAGCGACAGCCCGTCGTTAAAAATGACTTGTCACTCCCCGGTTTTTCTTTTTTGCTCAAGGATGCAACTAACCCGTACAAGGGTAATCCCTCCCTTCGCATGATGCTTTCGACCTTTCTGGTTCTGGACAAGCGCGTTGTTTGTGTATATTTCAGGCGCTTGGCATCGAAAGGCTTAAACCTTTAAACAGCGAAAGGCTGTCACAGTCGCTTCGGTAGCTGCACGGAAAGCGCGGACAATCAGTCTACTTTCAGCACACGCGCTCTCAACCAAGACATATTTGCGAGAAAGGGGCTCCTATATTACCCATAGCGAGAAATGTATCCACAAATTACACCTCATTATCCCGATGTGTTTATGAGCCGCACTCTAGGCCTGTATTCCGTGTTATGACAAAAAATATAGTTTGTACAGTGTCAGTAGCCTAAACATAAAACAGGAAATTGAAGTCATCACATCAACTATCATATATCATAAATTGAAAGAAATAAAACTGAAACTGTACTTCATAATACTCGCACTGCAAACCTTTATGCATGTGATTCATTTCAATTTCCTATCTGTTCCAGGGTAGAAATATGCTGTTCAGTTGGTAAACACAGATTTGCAAAATTTGCTAAGAATTTTTGCCTCCAACATATGTTCCTATTGGTCATGCACATTTCTATCTATCAAATATATGGTCGAAACATCACAAAGTCGAATTGTGAATCATTTAAAAGTTAAACTGGCTTCTCCACATAGAGGAAATGCCGTAGGAATTTGAGAATGTAATAATACACAATTATTTGGTTGCATAAACTTCCTGGCTATAGGCATGTAATGAAAAGCTCAAATGTATTACACGGCTTTGTCTTTTCGCAGCAATTTCATTCACTGCATTTATAAAGCAATGTAAGTTTTTTTTTATTTTAGCGCGTGAGTCCAAAAACACATAGCAACTTATTTACCAAAGCGATATAAGTTTCAAAAGCTTGTTAATTAGGTTGTTATTTGAGCAAATAAAACGAGAGACTTTCATGCACAGACAAAATAAGCGGCTAAGAGGAACAACTGACTAGTTATTTCAGAAGAATAACTGAGTTTAGCTACGTAGTGTTAAACTATGTAGCTTTAAATAATGCGCATATTTTATACATCGCCGGATAGGGGTCATTGGAGATCGCTGGGCGAGGCCTTCGCCCTGCCATGGACATAAATATAGTCTGATGATGATGATGAAACATTGCCGGAGGTGACCACCTCTCATCCAAGAAATATTTTTTACAGTTTAATAATTTATTTATTTGCGCCGTCAGCACTCGAAGGGATTACGGAAGGAAGTGGGTTGAGCAGGCTAAACAAATAATGCAATGATTAAAAAGTAAGTTTCTAATCATGTAATTTTAGCTGGTGGTACGTGGAAAAAAGTTCAGTGCGCACGACGAAGGCAGCTTTACAATTATACCATATTACCTGACCTTACAAAGAATTTAAAAGGAACATAGTAAGTAATTAACAAATTCAGATTACACAACGTACTAGGCTATACAGCCACGCTGACAGAACATGCATTTATGCTAACCATATGATTGCGTTCGAGCGTCGTCGTATTCCTCCACAGCTGGCGCGTTTGCACGCTCGTGCTCTGCGAGGTGAACAGGTTTTGCGTGCTATGAGAGCGAGAGAGAGAGAGAGAGAGCGACGCATTCACGGAGCGGGTCTCCTGGAACGCGGTGTCGGTGTTGCAAGCTGCGCTGTGCAACGCGCAGTGTCGGCCGTAAGTCCGAGACGCGCGAAAAGAAATTATCGTCCACATGAGTAATAAGATGAAAAGTTCGCGCGCACTTCCGGAAAATGCTGGGCTACGATCACACAGCTTCGCTGTTTCAAGCGTTGCGCGGCCGAGTGCAAGGTTTTTTATTAGCAATATGTGTGATATTATTGAACCGGGATACAATTTTTGTGGATGATTGTGTACTGTGTGCAAGGGCATCTAATGAGTCATTGTTTTTATTGGCGGCCGACTTGAAGCGCGTATAAAAATGTTGTGTCACTAATAGCATGGCCCTAAACATAAATAATTATGTAGACATTAGCTTCACTACAAAATGTTACAAAATCAGATATAAGTATTTGTTAAGTGGCCAGTTGAAATAAAAAAATAATTCACCTGTCAAATATTTAGGTCTTATGCTGTCAGAGGATGGCTCTTGGTCATAACATCTAAATACCGTAGTTAGAAATGCCGGGCATGCCCTTCACTTGCAACAAAGTTTAAAACACATAAGTATTAACGTAAAAGAGCAGCGTAAAAAACAAATTTTACCAAAGTTGGTGTAGGCATGCCCTGTGTTGAATGCGGTTTCTGATGTGCATATCAATGCAGCATTGGGTGAACGTTAAAGAACCCCAGGTGAACTAAAGTAATCCGCAGTCCCCCACCACGGCGTGCCTCATAATCAGATTGTGGTTTTGGCACGTAAAGCCCAACAATAATTTTTTTGTATATTAATGCTCTAGAAAAAGTCCAATTCGTCGCGACACTGTTCGACCTGGGGATATACAACCACTTTCTAAGTGCAAGAGGAAAAAATAACTTGACTGGATCCTTTTGCTTGAACAGGGAAGCAGGTTACGTCTTAAATTGTTTTACTCAATCTTTCATAATCATATTGACACGTATACACGTTTATCTTTCACCGGTGACCACTTTTCACCGGCTAACAAATGTTAAACGTAATCGCTAGGCACAGGACGCGCCTGCAGGTATCGGAAGTTTCTGGAACGTTATCGATGCTTCTATCCGTTGTCTCTTCTCACCGACGCTCATGTCATCTGATTGTATGAGCAACGCGAATTATTTAGAACTTTCTGGAAGACACGCGGGTACCACGGATTATTCTGGGACCTTCGATGACTCATGTATAAAAGCCGACGCGTTTCGCCGCTGATCAGATTTCAACGATCGCCATCTGTGTTCGCCGCTTTCGTTGTGCTTCGAGTGTAGCTTGATTTTGTGGGCCTGCAAGGGTTCGCCGTCAGCGCGCCACGTCCACAGCTTGGCGAGCGGTCACGTGACATCGCCGACTACCTCGCCAGAGCCCAGTGGCAATCACGACGACCCTCACGCTCGCCGTCACCAGGCCGCTACATCTCGCCGCATCGCCGGCTGTATGCCGGCCCAACCCGGAGCCGATCTCCTAGCCCTTACCCGGGGAACTAAAGGCAGCAACCGATGGAGGTGCGGTTGCTGTACGACGCAATGCTGAAGATACTCCGCCGCCGACGAACTAAATTCGCGACTCATCATGACGAGGTATCAGCATAGCGCCTGGCAAGAGCCTTGACGACAACACTTCGCCGCCGAAAGTAGACATACCAACGCGACGTAGCAGCAGCGCAGCAAGCCGACGCAGCCGTGATCCGACGCCACGACTTAACCGTAACGCCAGACGATGGTCTACCGATCTAGATGTGCTATTCGATGGTCATAACGTCACCGCTCTCGTCGACACTGAAGCCGACTATTCCGTCTGCAGTGGCGAGTTCGCCGCCAAGTTGAAGAAGGTGAAAACGGCCTGGCAAGGACCCGATATCCGGACAGCGGGAGGCCACCTAGTAACGTCGGCTGGAATCTGCACAGCGCGAGTCACGGTAAACAACGCACTTACCCGGCGAGCTTCGTAATCCTGCAGCACGGCTCCAGGGATGTTATCCTAGGCATGGACTTTCTAAACCAACACGGTGCAGTCATCGACTTAAGGTCCAAGTCGATAACGCTTTCAACGCAAACCGCGACACCACCGGATACAAACACCAGTTACCATGCCTTGAATGTGCTAGAACAAGTCACCGTTCCGCCTCGCTCCAGCGTAATGATTTCCGTCGGTACCGAAGTGCCTACAGACATGGAGGGTGTCATCGAGGGCGATCATCACTTACTGCACGACCGTGAAATTTGCGTCGCTAGAGGCATAGGTGAGCTACATGAAGGCAAAGCAAGAGTGATGCTTACGAGCTTCAGCCACGAATACAAGCACAATAACAAAGGCACCATGGTCGCCTACATCGACGAAATAGTACAATCCAGCGGTGCTTTCGCTTCACGGATTCTAGTGCACCTGCAACGATTACTGTAGTACCTGAACCAACTTTCGACGTCAATCAGAACCTTCCCAATCATAAGAAAGAATAGCTAAAAGCTCTGCTCCTGCAATGCAAGAACTGCTTCTCGTCGTCGTCAAAAGTTCGACAAACCTCTGTCGCCAAGCACCGCATCATAACCGACGAATATGTCCGCCCACTCGGTCAGAGCCCCTACCGAGTTTCGGCGCGCGAACGCGAGGCCATAAGGCAACAAGTCGACGAAATGCTACGCGACGACATCATCCAGCCATCCAAGAGTCCGTGGGCGCCCCCGTGGTGTTAGTAAAGAAGAAGGATGGAACGCTACGTTTCTGCGTCGGTTATCGTCGCCTCAATAAAATCACGACGAAGGACGTATACCCTCTCCCACGTATTGACGACGCCTTGGATCGACTCTACAACGCAAAGTACTTTTTGCCAATGGACCTCAACACCGGCTACTGGCAAGTCGAAGTCGACGAGAGGGACCGGGAGAAGACTGCCTTTATAACACCAGACGGACTGTTCGAGTTCAAGGTCATGTCGTTTGGTCTTTGCTGGGCACCTGCGACTTTCCAACGCGTCATGGATAATGTACTGGCAGGCTTGAAGTGGCAGACTTGCCTCGTCTATTTGGACGACGTCGTTTGCCTCAAGCTTCGAGGAACACCCCCGGCGCCTTCAAAAGTTCTTCAAGTTATCAAGACCTCCGGACTCACGTTAAAGCCAGAAAAGTGCCGCTTCGCATACGAGGAGCTCTTGTTTTTGGGCCACGTCATCAACAAGTCTGGAGTTTGCCCTGACCCACAGAAAACTGCGGCCATCGCTTACTTTCCTCCGCCCGCCGACAAGAAGGCAGTCCGTAGATTTATTGGACTGCGCGCCTATTACAGGTGCTTCGTGAAGGACTTTTCACGGATCGCTGAGCCACTGACGTACCTCACGAAGGCCGACGTCGAGTTCAACTGGGAGACGCCACAAGTCGAAGCATTTGAAGAACTGAAGCGACGCCTGCAATCGCCGCCAATACTTGCACATTTCGACGAAAAAGACGATACCGAAGTGCACACCGACGCAATCAGTGTAGGACTCAGCGCTGTGCTTGTGCAGAGGACTGACGGACTAGAAAGGGTTGTAAGTTACGCTAGCCGGTCGCTGTCGAAGGCGGAAACAAATTATTCCACAACCGAAAAGGAATGCCTCGCCATCATCTGGGCTACATCAAAGTTTCGTCCCTACCTCTATGGCAGGCCCTTCAAAGTTGTCAGCGACCACCACGCCTTGTGTTGGCTAGCTAACTGGAAGGATCCTTCAGGTCGCCTCGCAGAATGGAGTCTGACACTTCAAGCATTCGACATCACCGTCGTTTACAAGTCCGGGCGAAAGCACTCTGACGCCGACTGCTTGTCTCGCGCCCCCGTTGAACCGCCGCCACAGGACGACCAGGATGACGACACTTTGTCGGGACCCATCAGTCCTTGTCTGCCTGTCTGGCGCCCTCGTCGAACCGCCGCCACAGGACGACCAGGATGACGACACTTTCATGGGGCCCAACAACAACGAGCTGACCCGGAACTAATGAGCCTTGTAGACTGCCTGGAAGGCAAGACCGTCATTGTGCCCAAGGTGTTCAGGCGAGGATTGGCGTCGTTTTTCTTGCAAAACGACATTCTCTTAAAGGCGAACTTCTCGACTGTTCGAGCCAACTACCTCCTCGTGGTACCCTCAGCATTGCGTCCAGAGGTTCTGCGAGCTCTCCATAGCGACCCAACGGCTGGACACCTCAGTTTTTCCCGCACGCTCGCGAGGATACAAGAAAAATACTACTGGCCTCGCCTCTCTGCCGACGTCGCCCATTACGTAAGGACATGCCGAGACTCTCAGCGACGCAAAACACCGCGGACAAGGCCAGCCGGACTTCTACAGCCGATCGAGCCACCTTGCCGACTGTTCCAGATGATCGGGATGGTCATACTGGGGCCTTTCCGACGTCGACGTCCGGAATAATTGGATCGTCGTAGCTACGGACTACCTCACGCGCTACGCCGAAACGAAAGCCTTGCCCAAAGGCAGTGCCGCCGAGGTAGCCCGATTTTTCGTTGAGAACACCCTCCTGTGTCACGGCGCCGCAGAAGTCCTCGTCAACGACAGAGGTACAGCCTTTACGGCAGAACTAACTCAAGCCATCCTGCGATACAGCCACACAAGCCATCGCCGAACCACCGCCTACCACCCGCAGACGAATGGCCTCACCGAGCACCTAAATAAGACCATCGGCGACATGCTGACAATGTACGTCGACGTCGAACACAAGACGTGGGATGCCATCCTTCCGCACGTGACCTTCGCATACAACACGGCCGTGCAAGAAACGACGCACGTGGCGCCGTTCAACCTGGTCTACGGAAGGAACCCAGAAACGACGCTTGATGCCATGCTACCGGACGTCACCGACGAAGAAAATCTCGACGTTGCCAGCTATTTGGAGCGTGCCGAAGAAGGCCGACAGCTCGCCCGCCTGCGCATCAAGAACCAGCAGAGGACCGACAGCCGACACTACAATCTTCGACGACGCTACGTCGAGTACCAGCCCGGCGACAGTGTTTAGGTCTGGACTCCGATACGCCGACGAGGACTTAGCGAGAAACTGTTACGTCGCTATTTCGGACCCAGGCGCGGATCCAGGGGGGATGTCCGGATGTCCTGACCCCCCCCCCCCCCCTCAGATTTCTGCATCGCCCCCTCGCTGACAGGGGGATGGCCCTGTCGCAAAAAAAAAGTATCGCCACCAGCATTCTTCAAAATTATTTTTCGCGAGTACCAGTGGTATGAGCCATGTAGAAGTAAAGCTAGCTCGCTCACAAGCTTAGTTGTATTCCGTAGGGGTGTGGTGTCGCGAAGTTGCCGTAGTTATTTTTTCTCATGAACACCTTGGACCTCCTGGCGCCGGCCGTGCCTTACTCTTCCCACCGGTGGCGTCGAATGAACGAGGGGACGTGCCTTTTGCCAAGCACGCAGATGTCCGCGCGAGCGCCTTCGCAACTGATCAACTCAGTTCCCGATTGGGGTGTCATCGGTTGCCTCATTGGCAGTCATCGGTTCCGCGACCAACCTGCTTAATGAAAGAGATCTCTCGCTGAAGTGTTCATATATAAATAATAACAACTAACAGCTAAACTAAGAACTTCGCATAGGCAACTTTTTTTTAAACTGTAGCACTCAGTGTGATCACTGGTTTTGGCACGTAAAACCCCAGAAAGAAGTGTGATCACAATTACACGTTGACAATATCCAGTACGAGCACAGTATGGTTCGTACGCTCAAGTTTTTCATTGTAACTTCGCAGTTTTATTGTCGTACATTAAGCATAGGAGGCTCAAAGCCGTCGGATCCGTTTATCTGAGTGGCCGTTCTCGCGGAGCGGGGCGAAGCCTCGAGCAGCGGCTGCGAAGTGGGGGAGCGTGACGTCAGCGGCCAACGCCAGGGCGCGGGCGTTGGCCGCTAACCACGCGTGGTTAGAGAAACGGGAGCAGATGCGCGCCTTGTGTAAAAGGATGACGTCGCGTGGGAAGCAAAACATGTAGACGCTGGCTCGCGCTCTCGGCTACTAGGCCACATCGTTCTTGTAGGTGGCGTCGTGAGTCTTCTTCATACGCGGTGATTCGCATATCGTAAACAACCAGCGTAGTGGTTGCCGCGTTGGAGCTCCAAAGCAAACGAAGGTGTCTCAGCCGAACACAAAGAATCTTCTTAAGGAAATCAAGATGTCCCAACAGAACTCCAAAGATGGACCCGTGCTTACGCATTTATAACAAACCTGTGACAGATCATCCCAAATTTTATTTTAAGAAACAATACAGGCTAGATATACCGGGTGTTCAAAATTAAGCTTTATGGTGTTCTTAAAATTAGGCACTGGGAGGCACGTAAAGACCACCTGGGCAAATAAGTTATGTGGCCAAGGGGACACAAAGTGAGATAATAATTATTGCTGTCAGCAGCCGAATATTACCTAAAATTGAATAATTAACTATTTATCGACTGCAGTAAGTGTGTATGTTTGTATTGAAAAGTTAGAGGCAGCCGTGTTTCTACACAGTTTCACTTAATAGAATTCTTCTAGCATGTCTATTCTCCAAGATATCCAACTCCAAATTTTAATTGTCGTTCGCATGATTACGCATGCAAGAGAGTGAGGATTGGCGCAAAGCTCCTCCATGATGTGACGCGGCTGTTGGGTGCGGCGTTTAGTCTGACAACGCGGCGGATGCATTGGCAAAGATAATAACTGTCCCCCTTCCCCTGACGGCTGGCGAAATAAAAGAAATCGAAGAACCCGTAACCGCTGTCATAACACGCGACCGCGCAGCCTGTAAAGCTGGCGGCAGCTGCTATGCCGAGATAATGGTGCGAGCGGAGAAGCCGGAGGGCAATGCGCGTGCGTAATGGTGACTAGACGACCGGGCATGGTCATTTCCTGGGCTACGCAAATAAAGTGACTGCTGATTTCCAAGTATTGTAAGTTTTATTGAAATTAAAAGCAACAACTACACCATCAACAACAGAAACCTTTTTAGCTATGCTAACGAATATTTCATATATACTGCCGTTTTAAGTTTGATGTTGTCATGCACGAATTTCATGACAACACTTCACCCATCAGGATGTCAATGCCCTAAAAAGGTTCAAAATGCCTCCCTTCCACAGCAACGCAAAGCATAAACCACTCCCGCGTCAATTCCATAACTCTTCGCAGTACGACAATAGGAATTTGGAGTCGGATATCTCGGAGCACGAAAACGCTAGAATAATTCTTCCGACCGATACTGTGTAGAAACACTACTGTCTCTAAGTTTTCAATACAAACATACCCACTTACTGCAGTCGACAAAAAAATAATTGTTCAACTTAAGTGAATTCGGCTGCTCACAGCGATAATTATCCTCTCACTTTGTGCCCACCTAGCCACATAAGTTATTTGCACAGGTGGTCTTTGCGTGCCTCCCAGTGCCTAATTTTAAGAAAACCATAAATCTTAGTTTTGAACACCCTGTATTATCAGGCACAGCCGCCAAGCACATGGCTGTATTGGGTAACGTCCTTTTCCTTTATGCTCGGAGAAACCGATACCTGGCTTCGCTATAGGGCTTCTTCCTCTTTCTGGGGTTTTACGTGCCAAAAACAGTTCTGATTATGAGGCACGCCGTAGTGGAAGGCTCCGGATTGATTCTGCCAACCTGGTGTTCTTAAACGTGCACTACAACGCAAGCACACGGGCGTTTTTGCATTTCGCCTCCATCGAAATGCCGCCGCCGCGGCCGGGATTCGATCCCGCGATCTCGTGCTCAGCAGCGCAACACCTGAGCTGACTGAGCCACCACGGCGGGCTACAGGTGTTGCTCTAGCCGTATAAAACGCGGGTTTATCGTGAGCAGAAACAGTGCATTTCGGTAAATGAGAAAGGCTACTATCATCATCATCATCATCATCATCATCATTGACAGAAGCTGACCCCCCCCCCCCCCCCCTCAGAAAAACCTGGATCCGCCCCTGTTCGGACCATATAAGATCATCCGACGTATTGGCACACTGGACTATGAGGTCGTGCCAGACGGCATTTCGTAATCACAGCGGCGCCGGGCACGACGTGAAGTCATAGAGTTTCTCACTATAACACCTAGAGGGTAAACTGGCGCCACCGTCTATGCGATTTTCTTAAAGGGCGCCGTGCCCTCATGGGAATGACGGGATATGTGTCTGCGAGGCTTGTGTTGGCTGGTGTTGTACGAGGCCCCGTCTAAAACGTGTCTATATGGCTACACAAATAACGCATTCTTAAAATGAAATCTACATAAAAGGCTTTCATTCACCCATATTACATCTCCCAATAAAGTTTACTCACCTGCAATGCAGAATCAAGCGAAGAAAAGTAAGAACAGACGACAAGTTGTTCCAAAGCGAGGGAGAATCTTTTCGTCTGCCCTCCAACTTTAGCGGCCAGCTGATACTTTTTACGTTCCATAGAATTCTGCATTGAATAGTATGTCGTCAAAATTAAACAAAACATGTTTTTGTGTAATAATAAAGCTAAAGCAGTTTTTACGTGCTGTTTTAGCAGGAAATGAATCATTGTGACAGACGGAACGCTGCTAGCCAGGCGCGTCTTCAAGGCGTTCTGGCTCTCCAAGAACGATGCCAATCCGAAGTCACAATATACCGGCATTCCCATGGATACCACAGCGCAGCAGCGCCAGTTTTCCCTCTAGGTAATATAGTGAGAAACTCTACGCGTGAAGTCAACCATGTGGTGCGTCTTAGCCCTTTCTACGCCCGCTGACGAACTTCGGTACTTTGTTACTTTGTTATTGTTTGTTGTTGTTTTTATTGCGATAGCAATTATATGGACACTTAAACCGGATTTCTGCCGTCGCCGTCGCCGTGAGGTTCCGTATAGATTCCAAGGGCGATAAAATCGTCGCCGCGCGCCGTATGCGCGAGCGAAAGCGCGAGGGGGGGGGGACGCGCGCGCTATCACGGAGAGCGAACGCACAGCCGAAAGCAAACGCGACCGTCGCGCGAAAGGCCGTGGGGGTATGGGAGGGAGGGAGGCGGGGCGACGCTGTGCTCCGGCACCAAAGGCGTATCTTGCAATCGGGCGTAAGGGGAACTTGCCACTCTATCTCCCACGCGAAAGCAGCAAAGCGGTAAGGCAGCGCGGGGAGGGAGGGGGGGGGGGGCGCAGCTTCTACTCTGCCAACAACTCCGTTCGTACTTTGCCCGGCTGTGGCCGTCGCCCGCACGGTCTCCTATCTCAATACGGCTCTGACCTTTGTATGCGCTGTGCATCCGCCGCTCAGTTTCCTTTGAAGCGATAGACCCCACGAACCTTGCCCGCTGCGGCAGCTGCGATTGCTGCCAACGTTTTGATAGTCGTTGTATGCGGTCATTCAGTGTGATCTATTCATGTTTGCTTGTGCGCGCTGACACCACGCTTGTTAATTCAGTTAGTAAGCGGATGTGTCCAAGTTTATGCAGCCGATAAAACTACTATCCCTACTCCGAATAGCTCTCTACTAATTTGCTATCGCAATTGATGCTTCGCCTTTCGGGCGAAACTGAGACATTTTTTTTCTCTCTCTGTACGCGTGGTTTTGTTTTCGCTTTCTTGTTTGTATCATCGGGACGATGCTTTTTAAGGGGAGGGTATTGACACGTATATATGTTTATCTTTCACCGGCGACCGCTTTTCACCGGCTAAAAATGTTAAACCTTATCGCTAGGCACAGGACGCGCCTGCATGTATGGGAAGTTTCTCGAACGTTATCGATGCTTCTATCCGTTGTCTTTTGTCACCGACGCTCATGTAATCTGATTGTATGAGAGACGCGAATTATCTAGATCTTTCTGGAAGAGATGCGGGTACCAGGGGTTATTCTGGGGCCTTCGATGACTCATGTATAAAAGCCGACGCGTTTCGCCGCTGATCAGATTTCGACCATCGCCGACTGTGTTCACCGCTTTCGTTGTGCTTTGAGTGTAGCTTGCTTTTGTGGGCACATGTTCGCCCAATAAAGAATCAGTTTCATCATACACAGTTTTACGACTGTTTACTTCAGCGTCACTACTACATGACAGTATGGGAATCTGCTGATCAGACTATCTGAAGTAGAGCACTGCACGGGCCGGTTTTTCAGGTCAGGGCCTGGCCCGAGCCTGAAAGTACCATTCTTTGGCCGGCCCGGTTCTGTTCCACCCATTAGCCCTTTTGCCTTTACGAAGCTAGCTCGCGTTCTCGATTATTGTGAAGATACTGTCATGTGATCAACGGCCGCTGGGCGGTCTTCAAGCTGCATCATAGCAAGTTTTTGCCCTGCATCCCTTCTTTATGGTTACTTGATAATTTAACTGTGAGAGAAATGAACATTTCATTACTAGCCGAACACCCACAGATTATTATGTGAATATTTGGTATGAAAACAAACCATGCAATGGATAGTTAGGAAAATAGGGAGGGATCAGGCTGGCAACAACCACCGGGAGTGGGAGAACCCCGGCTTACATTTAGGGATGCAGTTGTAAAAAAGCACATCGGTTGATCACCATGGTCGTGCTTTAAAGTGTGCGGCAACATACTATAGCGAAGGCATAGGTGAACACTACCATACACGCCGCCGCCCGCCATTTAATCTCACTTTTTAATCTCATATAGTCATTCGGGTGTACCTACAGTGATAGAACTCGAGCCACTAATTTTGGCGCGAATGTAAATTTAGATACGCTGGTTACTGGTTTTCAGAAATACGATAATACACGGCCACTAGAAGCTTTTTTTTTCATTAAACAGAAATTGTTGACCCACAAGGCTAACTCTCATCATATTTTCACGCGGAACATGCCATCTTTATTGCTTTATTCGGCTTCATTACAATGATGTCAATTTTTCAATCGACAATTTAGGCACCCTTGTTTAGAAATATATGCAAATTTAGACTCTGTCTAATTGTGTTTCAGTACAGTGCATCTAACAACGTAGGCTTTCCTTGTTTTTTTTCTCCGCCAGATTAAAGTATGATCTGCTTGCTTATTCACGTAAATTCGCAGACAACGCACCTAGTGCTACAAAAATACATACAAGGCTGCGAACACGAGGGTCGCGCCACTGAATGAGTGGAAATAGCATTCAAAATAAAAATTTATGAGGCAATAAAGTGCTTTGCATTTCTGTTTTGTTTTTCATATTCCCCTCCCCAATGTTGAGAAATTTTGCAGCATCCGCGTAGTCTTAAAACATTTGTCCAAGAACAATATACACTTGAAAGTCTCAGTTTAATTAGTTGGGCTAATTGTGATATAGCCTACGGCAGAATATTCAACTCGCTTGAAAATATAACGAAGAAAATTAATGGAAACCAGTAGTAAGTTGCCCTGTGCCTTAGGACACAAAAAAGTTGCAAATTAACTTTTCAGAATTTGTTTGCTACAATTTTATCAATGTACTCTAAGTACTTCTTGAAAAGTTATTTAATTTTTGGTTTTTCGTTAAAATGATCATGCCGAAAATCTAGATATTTTTGTGCAGCAACAAAATATTGCCGTCGACTCTGCCTCCAGGCACGTCTTCCGCTCTTGAAAAATGTAAGGAGCTCTATCGAAACTCATCTCATTGATTCCCGTTAAGGATAGCTCGGATACCTGAGACAGCCTAATGAATGTTTTTGCAGCGAGTCTCGCACCAATCCAATAGTTTTCAATTTCTTAGCGCGACTGCAATGCATATATATTTCTAACTCTTTGTCAGGTTTATTCAAATCTGTGATGTCTAGCAACTCATGAAGTGTGCCTTTCGCCGCTATTCCCACCCACCCAAATGTGTTTCTCCTAGTCGATAGGCGGCGCCGTTGTCGAAATCATACCGCTACCTCCATCAAACTTCGGGTCGTCCGTCACATGCCTGAGCACGATCACCTCTAGGAATTCGAGGTGTTAATAGGCTGGGAACAATGTGGACAAGAATTCGTTAGTGTCGCGAAGACGAACGAATTCCTGCAGAACCCATGTTAAGATGATTATCGAAGTTAATGCGATTAGCATTTACGCAATCTAGCGAACAAGAAGCGACACACCGTGTTAGCTAAGACATCTTTGTTTAGAATCCGTAGTGTTTCTCCTCATTTTCAAGTGATTCGGCTATATGCGGCCATACACTGTCTCCCTGATTGACCCGATTTGTTATGACCATCGCTCGCCAATGTTACCTCACGATGGTAGAACAAGGACCGCAGGCCGACAACGCATTCAGTGACGACGATGGAATTACGAGGTAGGAATGATGTCGATAGAATGACGAAGGCATATAAGGACGACGGCATATAAGGACGACGGCATGACGACGATGAGAGGATTCTGAAGTGACGGCGATAAAGAATTGCGACGGAATACAATGCCATGACACCGGTGTTCTAATCTCGATTGATTGACAATAATAGCACAATACTAGCGGAATGAAATAGAAATTATGCTGATGGAACCTGAGGTGGTATGACGACCAACGCATTTAGTAATTTTTAGCCAACCAGACACGCTTCTGAATAACATACCAGCCTGTTCCCTTTCTTTTCTCCTATTCCTTCCCAAGACGCTTTGCAAACATATCCTCTGCCGTTGAGCTCAGTACGCCAGTGCTCTAGCTCATTAGGCCACGATCACACGTTTACAAACGTATCTTGCCGACAAGTATATTATTCAAGCTCGAACTTAAGGGGAACATTGAGCTTGGGGGCTCCTATCGAAATACATGGGAAATCGGAAATAGTTTCTCAGAGCAACCAATGCACCAAATTTGATGAGTTATGTTGAATTTAGAAAAAAAAAAGTTGAAGTGTAGTGATTGCCGAAAGGGATATTTTATTATAGGCTGGTCTACCTTTCTTACGTCAAATTTTAAAGAATTGTCAAAATTCGAAAAAGAAAACTTGGCGTATAGAGCTATGTAGCTCAGCAGCTAAAAATGATATCGGAATTCTGTAAACTGCACCTAATAATACATCGAAAGCGGATAGCAATCATATATCATACACCATCCTGAAATATACCACTATGTTGTGAATGTTGCATTTGCAAAACCCTTCCAAACATTATAACAAATTCACGTAAGTTTTAAGTTAAAGCAAAAAAAATTGTTCGCTTTTGATGCTCCAACGGGTGCAGTTTATAGAAATGCCATATTTGTTTTTAATGGCTGAGTTTCGGATTTGTAAACTTCATGCTTCTATTTTTTTTATTTACGAACATCCTGCAATTCTTTGAAAACATTACACTATCTAAACGAAAATTCTATTTGCTGCAGTCTCTGCAATTTAACTTTCCCTCTTAAATGCAACACATTTCATTCAAATCGGTTCAGCGGTTTTCTCATGAAAGCATTCATGCATTTTACATGTATTTGATAATCCGGCATCGAAGAAAGGCCCGAGCTAAAGCTTCCTCTTAAACAATGGATCACGCCAGTTTTATAGGAAACCCATGAAACAGAACCCTGACGTATACGCAAGACCGTGGCCACAGAGGTGTACAAATAAAAAGTCTGCTCAAGGAAAAAAATATATATTCATCGGAAGCTTCGCGGAGCCGTTATCTCGATCAGACATCTCTCCAGAATGCGGACGAGCTTTCTGGCCGAAGTGTCTAGCAAAACCGTCGATTCATTGTCAGTAGAGCAAGTAGCTGGCCGTCTTCGAGATAACGCTGATACACAAGCGCGCTCGTTTCCAAGCACCGAAGGTGAAGCCACAGCTTCAGGGTGTGTTTCTTTTTATTGCGCTTTCTTTAGTTGTGCGTCATAGCATACGTCATAGCGGGAATTTCGAATTCTTTAAGGTCGATACGCCACGTGGTGGCGAAAAAAGGAAACTGTACGAAATGTCCCTAATTCCTGGTATTGCTTCACAGGGTGGATTGGCGGGCAATTTTTTTTTTTTACTGGCTGCGGGCGTAGCAGCGTTGAAAATGAACTTTTGCGCAGAACCTCGGCCGCGTAAACTTTTGGCGGCGACTGTGCAATTCAACACCTGCATTTTCTTTATTCTGCACACAATTTTTTTAATGAATGCCCTTCCAGCCAACGTCATGCAGTGCTTACACCTGGTTAATTTTCACGACAGCCATCTCAGACATGACTTATTAAGTAGTAGAACTGAACTATTATGTAGTACGTCATTATTATCACCAATCAGGTGTAATAAATATGTAAACAAATAAAGGATAATAACATTGCCTATGAAATTTTACTAAAATTTTAGGACTACTTCAACACTTCGAATGTTCGTCTTGTGTACGTCCCTATACTTTTTAAGAAACTGACAGGGAGAAATTCAAGGGTGAAATTGACATCTCTTGTGGCACCATGGCAGAAAAGGGAAGGTGTGGCTTAGTGGGCCCATATGAAAGGATCAGCTGCGATTGTGCTACTCATGCACAAGGAACGACACTTTTGTATTTTATTTACAGGCAGTAAAGTGATAAATGGTGTCAGTGGACGCTGGCGTGATCATGACAATACCACCGTACCGATATGGGCCATAAACGATTCTAATTGGGGAACATTTCTGGAAACCCTCACGGTCCTTACTCTCTTCAATTGTTCAAACACGTTAAATTTAGGGTAGGAGAATATTCTTACAGAATTACCGAAGAATTGTACCAGTAATTATATCATGGTGCTGCGATCTGATTCAGTAATAGAGTTAGTTAAGAACAGATCAGCAGAATGCCATAGCAACTTTGGTTATTCTAGCCGAAAACAATGTCTTCTTGCAGCACTTTGTGGGCATAACTCAAAAAGGGTGTGGTCTATGATTGGAATCGTTCTTTATTTTTACACGACAAACTACATTAGCACGTCCCGGTGTCTTTTCGCATAATTTCCAATACTCCTCAGCGCACGTTGTGGTAAAAGGATATGAAGACCTTTGGTATTTCTGGAATTTCGTGAAGGTATATGGGGAATGGCTCAAATGATAAGACACGTGCGCTGCATATTGAGGATAGAATGTTTATGTTTCGAGGTATCGGTTTGTACTAAGCAAGAAAGCTCGTGAAATAATTTGGACAGCCTTCATTTGCACCGAAGATGCGGTACGGAAAAATTCTGCTTTGATATAATGCAAATATACTCAGTCAAATAGCTTCTGTATTCCTTTGTAGGAATACTACGTCTGGGGCTGCAGCCAAGTTTTCTACTTCTGTGTCTTTTAATTGCACACACTGGACACTATTTTTGTGGTACGTTTCAAGCAGCAATATAATCGCACAAACACGCCTTTTCCATGACATAACTGAAGACGCCAAAAATATTTCTTAGTAATGTCTTCATAAATGTTTGCCTTAGAAAGAAATTAACTTTCAAAACACGTAACCTGGGTTTATTGTCTCAAATACATTCCACCTAATGTGGCAAAAGAAGCTTGGAAGCACGTTCGCATGTTCACGAAACCAGCCAGCAATTTTTTTTAGGAAGACGTTGGTACAGTAGAAAAATGAAACAGAACCGTAACTAAGTGACCTGGATTTGGGAATACCATCTGGCGGAAACCACCAAACTAAGCCGTGATAATGGATAAACAAAAATGGCTGCGCCGCTGCTTCGAACATGCAACTCACATTGGGGTATCATGATCCTAATCTGTGGTCGCGCAGAACGCTCGGCTATCGTTCGACGTGCTGCGGGAGCAAAAATTAGGTTTATGTACGTACCACAATAAATTCTGCGACCTCGTTATGAAAAATGCGATTTTGGAACGACTTTTTTGCCATTTCGAGAGCTCTGCTGCTGCAACTAGCTGAAAGCTGAGTCATGGAAGTTGATAAATCCCCGATATACGTCGATCGATGCAATAGGATCATCGCAAAATTGCTTTTACTGGCCAAAAAGCCTCCAAAATTTGGCCTTTTCCATAGACTCCCATACTTCGACTTCGCCCACAATTTGGAACGGGTTTTCTGTCGTAGTAATGGTACCGCGCTTTTGCATGAGATGTCGGGCTAAGCTTCTAGAGCCTATTTCCACGGTAATATTTTGAAATATGGCTTCTATGATTAGTTTTTTTGGGAAAACGACGCTCTCCCATAGAAAATGCGCATGTTTTCAGAGGCGGCCCGCTAGAGGCGCTGTTCGACGATGTCCCAGTGTCACCATTGTTGTTCACGCTTTACGTCAAGGGCATAGAAAGACGACTGGAAAACAGCGAATTAGGTTTTTGATTTATCCTACATGCGTAATGGACAAATGGTGCAACAGAAGATCCCTGGACTGATGTAACGCAGACGACATTTTGCTACTAGCGGACAATAAAAAAGATTTACAGATACTTGCGAATATCTGTGGAACGCAGCGACAAATCTAGGCCTTAAGTTTAGCACAGAGAAATCAGGGATTATGATCTTTATGAGCACACAGTAACTTCGTGGTGTCAATTCAACAGCAAGTAATACCCATAGTGAAGCAAAATAAGTACCTCGGCGTAACATAAACGAAGGAAAGAATTACTCAACAACCACCAAGATAATCTGAAAATAAGGGGAAGCGGAATGCAGCATTAATGAAACACAGAGCACTGTGGGGCCACAATACGTATGAGGTGTTGCGTGGAATCTGGAAAGGAGTAATGGTGCCAGCGCTAACATTCGCAAATGCCATTATATCTTAAAATCGGATATAATGGCGGGTTTGGAAGTTAACCAAAGATCAGTAGGCCGGTTGGCTTTGGAGCACCGGTAATACGACCAATGAGGCAGTGCATGGAGACATGGGTTGGGCCTCTTTTGAAGTCAGAGAAGCACAAAGCAAAATTAGTTTTGAAGAAAGGCTCAGGAACATGGATGAAAATAAATGGGCGGCTAAGTGCACAAGTATCTCTACATGAAAAGCGTGGACACAGAATGAGGAAGAGGTCAAGGAAGTTGGCAACCAAGTACAGGATAATCGAAACTGAAGTAGACAACCAGGGTCATCAGAAAGAAAGTGAGAGAAATAGAGACCGTGAATTGGATGCAAGAATGGAAACGAAAGGACAACGGAGATTTACAAGATGAGAAGAAAGAATTAGAAGGGAAAATCTCTACGATAACACAAAGGGCAGTGCCTTGCTATTTGAGGCTCGAGCGGTTGCCTAAGGACGAAACATATCGGAACAAATATTCGAATTAGATGAGACATGTGTATGCTGCATAAAGATCCAGAGACCACTCAGCACATCCTAATGGAATGCGACGGATCCACCCAGCGAGAACCGTAGGTAACGTGCAACTCCCCAAAGCGCTTGGGTTTAAAGTGGAAGGAAACATAAACAGATCAGCCGTAGAGATCAGCAGAGACGATTAGAGTACTGTGGAAAAAAGTAGGAAAAGATGGATGCGACCTGATCTCTTAAAATCATAGGCAGCGGTACAAGGTAAATTTTTGAAAAAGAAAAATAATGATAGGTATACAAAAATGCAAGATAAAGAACATGTATAGTATACCTGATTAAATCAAGCAGGCTAGTGACTATTTGTCGCCGCCCCGTTTCAAGGGGATGCCAATAAATCATCATCATCATCATCCAGTCGACAGGAGAACAGGGAGTAGTTAACAGGAGAATAAGTGTCCATGGACAGGTAACGTGGCAATGCGGAAACAGGCAGTCATGTATCGACTACGCCATAGTCTCAGAAATGGTCTACGAACAACTGGACCAAATGATAATAGACGAAAATGGAAAAAATAGCCTGGGAAGCGATCATAGACGTTTAGATTTAAGTTTGGGAGAGATACCAGCGCAGAACATGAACCAATAGCCTCAGAGTTTTTAAAAATGAATGACGAGCAAATAACAGAGATCGCAAACAACATAGAGAAGAAAATTGAGGCTTTTCCTACAGCAGTCTGGGAATATAAGGAACTGGTGGAGGTTATGCAGCATGAAATAAGGCGGACACGGCAATACAATTGTTGGATGGGAAAGAGAAACCACGTAAGTGGTGGAACAAGGAAATTAAACAAGCTATAGAAGAGCGTAAAGAGGCATCTAGGGTTCATCGAGAAGCCAAAAAGTTGGATTACAAGAAGAAGAGGTGCTCCTTAGATGAATACGTACCGAGAAAAGAAAAGGGTTGCGAGTGAGCTCGTGCAAGAGAAATTAAATGCGCAAGTGAACGTTGGTGCATAACATTCACAAAAGAGACAAAGGCGCCCAAAAAGATTCTGGAACCATATAAAAGCACTCGGACTCCAACTAGAAACTCGCAAACGGCTATAAGGGATGAAGACGGTAACATCTATGAAGGCGATGATGCGCTGCGGTACATCACAGACGTTATCAGGCATAACTTCGGTACGAGAAAAAGCGTAGTTCAGACAACAGATCCAGCAACAACAGAGAGGCCTGAGAGATCAAATTCAGCATAGAAAGCTTTTATTGGAAAAAGGCAGCAGAAAATGTCCCTAACAACACGGCAGCAGGACCCGATGAAATCCCAATACAGCTAATCAAAAACCTCGGTCCAAAAGCAAGGCACTGCTGACTAATGCCATAGAGCAAGTGATTAGAACAAAGAATATTCCCGTTGGATGGCGTGAAAGCAAGATGAATCTTATCTACAAAGGCAAAGGAGATAAGGATAAGACGAGCTCGTACAGGCCATTTACAGTAACGTCGGTGATATATAGAATGGCAATGCAAGCCATAAAATTAGAACTGTCGAAGTGGGTGGAGGAAAACGATGTATTGGGGAACTACAGAATGGGTTCAGGCCAGGCAGACGCTTAGAAGACAATATGTTGTACTAACTCAGTGCATAGAGATTTCAGTAGCTCAGAAAAGACCTTTATGGATAGCATTTCTAGATATTAAAGGAGCTTATGACAACGTAGACAGGGAATTGTTGTGGGATTTCTTCAATACGAAGGCATAGATGACGATTTCGTGGAGCTGCTGAGGGAGATATATCGAGACAACCAAGTACAAGTGGCATGGGAAGGCCGAAAAGGAAATGAAATGGGGGGAATTCACCAAGATTGAAGCAAGGATGCCCTCTGTCACCATTGTTGTTCACGCTTTACGTCAAGGGCATAGAAAGACGACTGGAAAACAGCGAATTAGGTTTTGATTTATCCTACATGCGTAATGGACAAATGGTGCAACAGAAGATCCCTGGACTGATGTACGCAGACGACATTGTGCTACTAGCGGACAATAAAAAAGATTTACAGATACTTGCGAATATCTGTGGGAACGCAGCGACAAATCTAGGCCTTAAGTTTAGCACAGAGAAATCAGGGATTATGATCTTTAATGAGCACACGAGTAACTTCGTGGTGTCAATTCAACAGCAAGTAATACCCATAGTGAAGCAATATAAGTACCTCGGCGTACACATAAACGAAGGAAAGAATTACTCAATCCCCAAGATAATCTGAAAATAAAGGGGAAGCGGAATGCAGCATTAATGAAACACAGAGCCCTGTGGGGCCACAATAAGTATGAGGTGGTGCGTGGAATCTGGAAAGGAGTTATGGTGCCAGCGCTAACATTCGCAAATGCCATTATATGCTTAAAATCGGATATATGGCGGGTTTGGAAGTTAACCAAAGATCAGTAGGCCGGTTGGCTTTGGGAGCACACGGTAATACGACAAATGAGGCAGTGCATGGAGACATGGGTTGGGCCTCTTTTGAAGTCAGAGAAGCACAAAGCAAAATTAGTTTTGAAGAAAGGCTCAGGAACATGGATGAAATAAATGGGCAGCTAAGTGCACAAGTATCTCTACATGAAAAGCGTGGACACAGAATGGAGGAAGAGGTCAAGGAAGTTGGCAACCAAGTACAGGATAATCGAAACTGTAAATAGACAACCAGGGGTCATCAGAAAGAAAGTGAGAGAAATAGAGACCGTGAATTGGATGCAAAGAATGGAAGCGAAAAGGGACAATGGAGATTTACAAGAATGAGAAGAAAGAAATTAGAAGGGAAATCTGTACGATAACACAAAGGGCAGTGCCTTGCTATTTGAGCTCGAGCCGGTTGCCTAAGGACGAAAACATATCGGAACAAATATTCGGAATTAGATGAGACATGTGTATGCTGCAGTAAAGATCCAGAGACCACTCAGCACATCCTAATGGAATGCGACGGGATCCACCCAGCGAGAACCGTAGGTAACGTGCAACTCCCAGAAGCGCTTGGGTTAAAGTGGAAGGAAACAAACAGATTCAGCCGTAGAGATCAGCAAGAGACGATTAGAGTACTGGTGGAAAAAAAGTAGGGAAAAGATGGATGCGACCTGATCTCTTAAAATCATAGGCAGCGTACAAGGTAAATTTTGAAAAAGAAAAATAATGATAGGTATACAAAAATGCAAGATAAAGAACATGTATAGTATACCTGATTAAATCAAGCAGGCTAGGTGACTATTTGTCGCCGCCCCGTTTCAAAGGGGATGCCAATAAATCATCATCATCATCATCACCAGATTCCTGGTATTGATCAGGCATTCCAGACACCTGCAAGCAAGTCATACACTTGTATTGAGTGATATCATCCATGTCTGAACAGAAAATGATCATTTGCAATGAGTTTTAACAGGAAATACTGATGCTCAAACCTATTAACTCCCATTTACAGCATACCCTTCATGGCACAGCACCATTTATTTTATGTTAAAGAAACCAAATGCAAACCAAATTGAACTTTGAGAAGTACTGAAGGTAGCATGCACTGCCGTGCACACAACATATTACATGTTTTTTTTACTATCCACTTCTTTTTTACTAAACAAAATGGAGAGAAAAAAAACAAAGCCTGTGTATGTTCTTCCTTTAAGCGAGTTGAAGCACGTAATGAGAACTTTCTTGCAAAAGCAGACGTGGTCTATATCGCGTCGTACACCCGGAAATATGAACAGAAATCTACTGTTGTTAGTGACGAAGTATGCAGCATCATTCCTACGCGAGGAATTTGCTGTGATCCCAGGAGATACTTTAGGTTGAATGTTTCGCACCCGACTGGCAGAAATTCTGAGTGTTATCATCAGAAGCTATCACGTTTTCATGAAGGTCCAACTCTATAATGCATAGTGCATTATAGAGCTTGAAATAGCAAACAAAAAACGTGCACAGTGATGTTGCGATATCATCAATAAAACTTGGCTGGGCGATATCATTGTTCCTTATAGGTAAAGAAAATCACAACAAACCTTCTCAAAACTTCTGGTGAGGTTCTCCAGGTCAGCAGGTACTTTATCAACGATGGTCCCAGGGTCAGGAGGAAGTGCGCTACTGTACGGAGGATTCGGTGAACAGAGCTTTCTGACAAGTCGAACCGGCTTGCCACGTTTCTCATGCAGCTTTTGTTGGCCGCGTACCTGCGCAGTGGGATAACACGCATCCGGAAAAGCAGCTTCAGACTACACTGCAGTGCAAGCAACGACCTCGCAGTCAAATGCATTTTTATGCAGGCATCGTTGTTCATTCGGCAGGTGCATAGAAATAAAGGCGAGAACTAACCAGATAAAAGACAAGATATGCGTTTCCGCAGATTTCGCTGGAACTCCTCCATGTGTGCTCGAAGGGCACATAAACGACGCAGCAAACTCGGCGATCAACTTTTCAGCCACAGGTCGAGCTAGCCTGAAGTGCCTTCGGAACTGCAAAAAAACAAAACAGAAAGGAAAGCACTGCAACGTGTTAAACCTTGAGTATGATGCTTTCTTTTCTTTTTTTTCTTTACCTCATCGTCCGAGTACTGCCGCACGACGTCCTCGATGAAGCCGACTATTTTGGGCCTCTTCTCGGGAATGCGGAACATCCTGTGGAATTCCCGCTTGTAAGCGGCAGTTTCAGCATCGCTGTCACTATCCGAGAAATCGCTCGTGTTGGAACTTGAGCTTTCCGACTCGGAGCTGTCGCTATCGAGTAGCAGAAGCAATGCCGCATGCTTTGCCGAACTAGCCGAGCCGTTCATGTCGTCCGCCATTAACATCACAACTCGCGAGTCGCGACTGGTGGCGACACCCAGCAGACAAACGTGGTAAAGGAAATACGTCACGCAGAGTTCCGGTCCACTCCGCCGATTTTGGCGAAGCATCTTTTTCTGCTCCACGGAGTGACTCCTGCTGTGAACCCACTCCGACTCTCATTGGAACACTTTACTCCCGGCCTCACTCTGCCATTGGAACAAACTTGCTCCGAAACGAGCAGAAAAACTTGCTCTGACTCCGCCATTGGAATTCAACATGAATTAAAGAAATGATAAATAAATAGAAATAAAAGTGGTTGAAATAACTGGCCGCAATGGATACTAACGCACGACTTTACAAATTTGGGTTAAATTCCCAAAGAATTCTAATCGCACTAACATCGTAGACTATACGTTAGTTTTGAATACTCGTTTCATTTCTGCATAAACATGCACTCGAAGAATCTTGTCTGGTTTAGTTAAGCCTAACGGACGTCGAGTTCCACTTGCTATAGATCGCGTAAATGCTTGGAGGTCTACGTACCTGCGCCTGCAGGCTGCAATAAGGTGCGCCAGTTGACCTGTCGTCGAACATGACCGAATGCACGCCAGGCCGAGCTAGACAGGCAAGGTGATCATCTGACGAGACTGGTACCATAGCGCGTACGGGTGGTTCGAGGTCGAGAGCTAGAGCGTGCGCCGACATCCTAATGATGATGATGACGATCCTTGACAATGACGCATGCCCACAAGGGGGAGAGGCGGTGAAACGTGTGGTCGTAAGGGACAAAAATGAAGAATGATTTTGTAAACAAAAAGTGTTAATGAAGCAAGGTAGATAAACATACAAAGAAACATATCGAAGGAGCGCAATGCTTTGAACTAATCCAGGGGCGTAGCCAGAAATTTTTTTCGGGGGGGGGGGGGTTCACCAGCCCGAGCCCCCGGGGGCGGGGGGGGGGGAGAGGGCAAGCGTCTGCTTTCCTCTATGTGACGTGTTCGTTAATAAATATCGGTAGTTTAAGCAGACTCCAAACATGTAAATCCAAGACATGGGTACTCTCCCCCCCCCCCCCCCCCGCGTGTCCTAGTGCAGAAATTAAGGAAAACGTAAAGTAAGCTCAGTAAAATAGAGTAAGTACGACATGTACAGTGGGTGTTTGGGGCAGCGGTCTCTCATCGCGCCATTGAATGGACCAGTCTTCGAAAACGCAGCATTGAGACGAACCGCCCGATCGGAGAAGACATCATTAATTGTTAATCTCCGTTAAACGTAGATGGCGTCGTCCTCATTGGGGCGAAGTGCGTTTCACAAGTCAACGACGGCTATACACGTGAAAACGCACGTGTTACCAGGCTATATACCTACTCCCATGCAATAGCTTGTTCGCTGCGTGTTTGCGCTAGAAAACTTAAATACGCGCAAGAAGGCGTAATGCTTTTTTTTTCGAAGCTTTCGTCAGCCTGCTCCCTCATACGAGGAGGTTGCATTTCCGGGGGCAAGTGCATGGGCCGCTGTGTCTTCCGCTGTGTGCGAGCGTGCAGCCGTCATTTGCCTTTACGTCAACAGATTCAGAATTGTACAGAATATTTCACCGCACAGCATAGATATGGCATGTGTACGCATTTTAAGTAGTGCGTGCAACTCATTTCTGCTTCACTTACGCCGGTGCAAACAGGAAGCGGCCTTGTACCTCACAGAATCTCGACTGATTGGTGTACTAGTGATGCAGGAATGAACTCCGGTCTTGTTCAGTACATAGTGCACATAATTAATTTCTCAGGACGCGTGAACTCCGACGAGAACTGTCGGCGCCTGCAACAAGAGTTAACTTACGCTGTGCTGCGCACAGCAGTAATCCATGCTTGTCGGCTGTCTGTTTCGTGCATTCTGTTGCGAGTCAGTGGAATTTCACTGCTGGCATCAACCCCTTCGTGTGTACATTGCTGGTTTGGGATCCCACAACACAACAGCAACTATCAGCCTTCCGTAATTGCTGGTATGGGATTCAACAACACAGCAGTAACTACCAGCCTTCCGTAGAGGCGCAATCGCATACAAGAGACGTTTAGAGCGCAGACTAAGGCTACGTTCACACTTGGTAAGCGGCAAGCGGCCGGAAAAAGTTGTAGCAGTTTCACCTTAAAGGCGAAGCATCAATTGCGATAGCAAATTTGTAAAGAGCTATACGGAGTAATAATAGTAGCTTTATCAGCTCTATAAACTTGGACATGCGGCAGCACCGGCGACACGCAGAACTGTTGTCGACGCCGTCGGCGTTTTGCCCGCGTTCGCACAAAATGCGTGCGGCGTTGGTAACTGTTGCCGGAGCCTCTGATATAAATAGGCACTTGGTGTTGCAGCTAAACGTCGCCTCCCTTCCCTCCCCCTCCCCCCCCCCCACGGCCTTTCGCGCGTCGGAAGAAGGCGCGTTCGCTCTACATATATGGTGATTGTAAAGGAGGAAAGAGACGCCTACTTCTGCAGCCCTGAAAGGATATCGGCGCAGAACGCGCGTTTGTTCTCCGCCGTGGGTTCACTCCGCGTGAAAGCGCGCGTCCCTCGCGCCCTTTCACTCGCACATACAGCGTTCGGCGGCGCGCGGCGACGATTTCATCTCCACTGACGTCATACGGAACCTCACGGCGACGGCAACGGCGACGACGACGGCGACGCCGACGGCAGAAATCTGCTTTGTAGTGTCCATATAATTGCTATCGCAATAAAAAGTCGCAGTTTCACCCGAAAGGCGAAGCATCAATTGCGGTAGCAAAGTTGTAGAGAGCTATACGGAGTAAGGGCAGTAGTTTTATCAGCTGTACAAACTTGGACATGCAGCAGCACCGGCAACACACAGAACTGTTTTCGACGCCGTAGGCGTTTTGCCCGCGTTCGCACAAAACGCGCGCGGCGTTGGTGACTGTTGCCGGAGCCTCTGGGGGCGGCTCGGAGGTTTTCGACGAGATCAGAACGGGACACTCGTCGAGCAGCGTCGGAAGTCTTCACCACCTTCTCGCCTCACAACGTTTTTATATAAATAGGCACTTTGTGCCGCAGCTAAATGTCGCCTCCCTTACCCCCCCCCCCCCCCCCGCCCCGGCCTTTCGCGTGTCTGAAGAAGTCGCGTTTGCTCTACATATATCGTGATTGTAAAGCAGGAAAGAGGCGCTTAATTCTGCAGCCCTTAAGGGAGCACGGCGCAGAACGCGCGTTTGTTCTCCGCCGTGCGTTCACTCCCCGTGAAAGCGCGCGTCCCTCGACCCTTTCACTCGCACATACAGCGTTCGGCGCTGAGCCGTGCTCCCTCAAGGGCTGCAGAAGATAGCGCCAACCTTTCCCTTTCCCTCAAGAACCACTTATCGCCGACAATTTCATCGCCTTTGACGTCATACGGAACCTCACGGCGACGGCGACGGCGACGCCGACGGCAGAAATCTGCTTTGGAGTGTCCATATAATTGCTATCGCAATAAAATTTTTGCACGCATGTCCAAGTTCACATTTGTTTTGCTACCGCCGCGGCCGCCGCTGCCGCTTTCGTCTACATCCATCTAGTCTGCGTACGTTTGTCGGCGTGGTGGCGCTCATTATCGCATTTCGAGCGGTATGTTCATTCTTTGACCCACCCGTCATCAAAAGTGATCATCTTGCGCAACTTCGCGTGTCATCTGCGATCTTCGGTAAAATTCCCGTTGGCGTTCCGTAATTCTCCTCACACGGGCGCGGTAGCGCTGAGTCACAGGTTGGTGCCTAGGCGTGATTATACTTCTTTAATGGATTTTATTTACAAGTTGTAATAACATTTTATCATTTCGTATTATTGTCGGCGCCTCCAGGACACCAAAGCGGCAACGGGAACACGAAAGCTAAAACCCGGGCTTGCCCTTGTGTTGGGGCTCGCCGAAGCCTGCGCGTCCTACGTGACACCTACGCTCCCAATCTATCGTCGCGACGAGAAAAGCACCCCGCGACTTTTGCAACATACCGTGCACGTGCGAGGAGAATTATGGAGCGCCAACGAGGAATCTGCCTAAATATTGTCTTCCCTGGAAGTGGAAGAAGAAATGGCTTTTATACTTCTACCTACTTGTTTTCTAGAAATGGTCAATGAATAAACGGAAGACGCGGACACCTCGGAAACGGCGGTGGTGGATTTGCTTGGCTTTGCTAAAGTGTTAGAAGTTGGGTCACGCCAAGGCTTCATTACCGCACCTCCGGTCGCGCGACGTTGAATACTATCGCGAGTATTCATGACAGTACGTTTTAGTACCACTCTTGTCGTAGAGCAAGGGGTGGTTCTTGATCGCGTCGATCAGCATTGCAGCCTACACTTTTGGTGCCATGTTCAATTTTACGGCCGGATGTTTACATACTAGTGTAGCTTCTGGTCGAGCAGAACGACTTTCCGCCGCGTTTCCGCTTCGCCATGGCGAAAAAATTGGTTCGAGACCGATTTGGCTCGCCGCCTGTTTTTCTGCCTGTTTTGCCGCCTAGGCGGGCGGATTTTTGCTAGATTTTGCCGCTTCCTCCAGCTTCGAGACCAAGTGTGAACGTAGCCTAAGATCCTGCGCGAGCGCGGCCTAACCGGCACGTGAAGGGTAGCGGCGGAAATGTATACCGGAAATTTAGACCACCTGGGGTCTTTAACTTGCACCTAAATCTAAACGGGCCTCGAGCATAGCTCGAGGCGTAGCCAGGGGGGGGGGGGGGGTTTGAACCCCCCAACCCCCCCCCCCCGCCCCCTAACCCCCCCCCCCCTGGCTACGCCCCTGAACTAATCTATTGTGAATAACAAGGCTTGCTTTCTGGGGAATATATGGAAAGTCCGGAAGTGATCGAAAAGACGAACTGGTTTCGACGGATGCAATCTTTTGTCCGTCACAATCACATGAACAAACATACAATAAAGCTAGAGAAAGCATAGAAGGCAATTGTTTGTTATTTTTAGTTGTAAATGGAGATATGGTAAGGTAAACTGACATGAAAGTGGCCGGAAGTATATATATATATATATATATATATATATATATTTAAAGACGGAAGACGACCAGGACAGGCAGCACTGGCAGACCCGTTTATTCCACCGGCACGGCCGAGGCTCAAACACGAAGAAGAAGAGAAACAGGGATGATGGTGGCTATATACAAATGAGAACGATGAAGTACGGTAAATGTGCTTACACTTATTTCCCCCACTCGTGGAAGCGGCCAACCTGACCGCAATCTAAAGATCGGCTGAAGGGGGAATAAAGTGTTTCATGCGGGAGACGTGAACAATTTCTGCACTACGACGACGGCGGTCCTCGACGGAGTGAAGCGGAGTGACTAGATAGTTCACTGCGTAAGTTTGTTGTAGGACTGCGTAGGGCCCAATGTACCGGTGAAGGAATTTCTCGCAAAGTCCAGGGGTTCAAACCGGCGTCCATAGGAGGACTTGGTCTCCAGGATGGAAGGCGATGTCGCGGCGTTTACTGTCGCAGCTACGTTTTCTTTCTTCTTGGGTAGCGGCGGTGTTGCGACGAGAAATTTCACGGCAATGCGCGAGTCGAGCTGCAAACTCTTCTGGGAGGGAGGTGTTAGGCGAAGCAGAAGAGAAAAAGAATTCGGTGTCGAAGACGGAGGAGGCAGATCGTCCATACACCAGGAAGAAAGGGCTGTAACCGGTAGTTCGTTGTGTCGCAGTATTATAAGCGAATGTAACACAGGGAAGGATGTTGTCCCAGTTTGTGTGGTCAGGACGTAAGTACATAGAAATCATGTCAGAGAGCGTTCGGTGGAAGCATTCAGTAAGGCCGTTGGTTTGTGGGTGATATGTAGAAGTGGTTTTATGCTTCGTATTAGTCTGCCGCAAGACTTCCTCGAGGACGTGGGACAGGAAGGCTTTGTCACGATCGGACAAAAGAACGCGAGGGGCACCATGGCGCAAGACTATGGATTGCAGTAAAAAGTGAGCAACCTCAGAAGCAGCACCAGATCGAAGAGGCGCAGTCTCGGCGTATCTTGTTAAGTGGTCTACCGCTGTGACGATCCAGCGGTGACCGGAGGGCGTCAACGGCAAGGGACCGTATAAGTCAATTCCAACGCACTCGAAAGGTTCGGTCGGACATGGCAGAGGCTGAAGAAAACCGGCAGGCGGGGATGTGGAGCGTTTGCGGTGCTGACACAACGCACATGAGGCAACGTATTTGGCTACCGATGTGGACAATCCAGGCCAGAAGTAGCGGGTCTTGATGCGGTCGTAGGTCTTGTGGAAGCCTAAGTGGCCGACGGCAACGTCATCATGAAATGCTTCTAAAACTCGAAGACGAAGGCAGCGAGGTATGACTGGGACCTACTTGTTACCCGTAGGATGATAAATATAACGATGAAGCACCCCATCTTGAAGGCGAAATTGTTGAAGCTGGCGTCGCAAGCGGCTGTTGGGTGGTTTAGTTAGGCCGCGAAGGAGATCAATGAGAGTTCGACAGTAGGAGTCTGCGTGCTGAAGGGAAGCTAAATCGGAGCGTGAAGAAAGCTGAGCTTGATCCAGTGACATTAGCGTGAGCTGGTAGGCGGCAGGCGTAGCGTCAGAGCGACGTGGTAGAGACGGGGAGTGCGCACGATCGATAGAAGGCGAAAGCGGGCATCGAGACAGTGCGTCTGCATCATGATGACATTTGCCAGACTGGTACGTTATCGTGAAATCATATTCTTGTAAGCGCAGTATCCAGCGTCCCAGGCGTCCTGACATGTTCTTCATAGATGACAGCCAACACAGAGCATGATGGTCGGTGACGATGGTGAAGTGGCGACCATAGAGATACGGGCGAATGGACCAAACAATAGCCAGGCATTCCTGCTCTGTGATCGTGTAGTTCCGTTCAGATGGCGAAAGGGTCCGGCTAGCATACGCCACAACCTGCTCTTTAGACTCGGGACCCTGTTGCAGGAGCACTGCTCCGATGCCTAGCGCACTTGCGTCAGTGTGGAGTATAGTGGGTGCCCTCTCATCAAAATGGCGAAGCACCGGTCCGGAAGTGAGATGTTTCTTAAGGGCTTGAAATGCCGACTCACAGTCTTCGGACCATGTGAAAGAGGCGTCGGTGACCAGGAGCTTATGTAGAGGAGCTGCTATTGTAGAAAAATTGCGTATAAAACGGCGAAAGTAAGACGCCAGGCCGAGAAAGCTGCCCAATGTTTTTTGATTTGATGGGCAAGGGAATTGAAGCACAGCAGCAATCTTCTCAGGGTCAGGTTGGACGCCGTCTTTTTGAAACGACGTGACCCAGCACTTTCATGCTTCTGCTGGCGAATGTGCACTTTTTAGTATTAATCTGGAGGCCGGCATCTGAAAGGCATTGGAGGACTTCGTCTAATCTCTGCAGGTGTTGGCTGAAGCTGGAAGAAAAAACAACGATGTCATCCAGATAACAGAGGCAGGTCTTCCACTTAAGGCCCCGAAGAACAGTGTCGATCATACGCTCAAACGTGGCTGGAGCGTTGCACAGGCCAAATTGCATTGCATTAAATTCATAAAGTCCGTCCGGCGTGGCGAAAGCGGTTTTCTCTTTGTCAGCCTCGTTCATGGGAATTTGCCAATATCCCGATCGCAGATCAAGGCTGGAAAAATATTCCGCTCCTTGTAGTGTATCTAAGGCGTCGTCAATTCGAGGCATGGGATACACATCCTTGCGTGTAATCTTATTGAGCGCTCGATAATCAACGCAAAAGCGAAAGGAACCATCCTTTTTCTTCACCAGAATGACAGGAGATGCCCAGGAACTAGATGAAGGTCGTATAATATTTCGTGCTAGCATGTCATCAACTTGTTCTTCAATGACATTCCGTTCCGACTGCGAAACACGATATGGGCGACGGCGTATAATTGCAGAACCGTCGGTTTCGATGCGGTGTGCAGCTACGGGAGTCTGGCCCAGTGCGGTGGCACAGCTATCAAAGCAGGATTTGTGCTTAGTCAAAAGGGCGAGTAACGCATCCGACTGGGCAACGGTTAGGTCAGAACCAATTAGGGCTCGGAGAAAAGAAGAATCCAAACCTGAGGTTGGTACCGGTGACGAAGAAGGGGAAAGCGCTGCGACAGACATCAGTGGTGGGAAGGTGAGGGTTGCCACGGTCATCCCTTTGGGCAACCGCACAGGATCTCGGGTTGTGTTGCAGGCGTACAGGAGAGCTCGGCCACATGAAAACCGGACGAGACAAGGGGCGACTAGAATTCCTCGTGAAGTGCAGCGTGAAGAGGGGGTGACCAGTGCGTCTCCATCGGTTAGCTGGCCGGATGTGACAGCTACAATCTGTTCGTGAACAGGGTGCAGGACGTAGTCTACAGCGACAGCCAAGTTCAAGATGGAGGGTGACGACTCCAAAATAGGTGCATCCGTGGTATCTGTGATGTGGACGACTTTCTCTCTACATGATATAGCAGCGGAGGCAGAATGCAGGAAGTCCCAACCGAGAATAAGTTCATGGGTGCACGCGGGTAGCACAATCATCTCAATGTGGTGACGAATGCCGTCGATCAAAACACGAGCCGTACATTGTCCGTCGGGGTGAATGGGTACGTTATTAGAGCCACGTAAAACGGGTCCAAGATAAGGCGTTCTGACTTTACGGAGCCGTGAGCACAAATCACTACGCAGAACGGAAACAGCGGCACCAGTATCGACGAGAGCTTGCACAGGAACACCTTCGAGAGTTACAGATAGCATATTGGCCGGGCGACAAGGAGGTATTTCCGAAGTTCGACAGGACGCAGTTTTCCCTCCAAAAACTGCAATCCTTAGTTTTCCGAGTGTTGGTCAGCAAGGCGGGAGATGGGGCGAAGCCGTGATGCAGAGCGGCGGTAGGGAGAAGGAGAACGTCGTCTAGCCGAACGGGAGCCCTGAGGCAGACGTGGAGGCGCTGGAGGAGATGGAGAACGACGCTGCGTGAAAGCGGACGGGCCTGGGTAGTAAGCGTCGTGTCGTCGGATCTCGTCTCGCTTGAAATCGGCCTAGCCTCGGCTTACATCCAGCTGGCGGCGACGGCAGTAACGCGATATGTGGCCCCGTATACCGCAGTAAAAGCAGACCGGACGAGGTGGACGCCACGGAGTATACGAAGGTGCAGCAGGTTCTCGGGCGCCCATAGAGGCCAAATGGCCGCAGGTGAGGTCAGGAGGCCCAGAAGGGACAGTGGCAGGTGGCATTGCAGCGACTTCCGCGCATGTGGGCATCGGGAACGCTGCTGGGGCAACAGACGTTGTTGGTTTCGTCATGGCTGCCAACTCCTCCTTCACAAGGTTGCGCATTTCGAACGTTGGCGATGGGGCGGAAACAACAGTGGATCGCCGCTGTTGCTGCTCCTGAAGTTCTTCGCGAATAATAGAGCGGATAAGAGCACGTAAATCAGAATGAGGTGGCATTGGAAGGTCGCTGTCACGGTGAAGACGGAGGGCCTGAAGCTCGTCCAAGCGCTGGCACGCCGATGTAATATCTTGAACCAAGGTAGGATTTTGAACAGCTAAGGCGTTGAATGCGATGGAACCAATGCCTTTAAGAATGTGGAGAATGCGTTCGGCTTCCGTCATTCCAACGTTGGCGCGGCGGCATAGAGCCAGGACATCTTCGATGTACGATGTATATGACTCTTGTGGATGTTGAACACGCGCAGCGAGCTTCTGTTTGGCGACTTCTGAAGGGCCAGATGAAGACGCGAAAATTTGCCGCAAGCTGGTAGTAAACGCTGACCAGTCGGCGAAGTCAGTTTCGTGGTTAAAATACCACGTCTTCGCAACTTGGGTCAGATAGAACGCGACGTTAGTCAACTTCTGTCTGTCGGTCCACCCATTGGCCGAACTCACGCGGTTGTAATTGTCGAGCCAGTCGTCGACGTCATCCCCGCGGAGACCCGCAAAGACTGGTGGATCACGATGAGGGGTGGTAATGGTGCACGATGTCAGTGCAGCCGATGTCGTAGGAGCAGGGGCGTTAGGGGTAGCGATAGTGCCGGCGGCCGACGCAGGGGTGGTCATAGCTGTGGGGGTGGCCGGGCGCAGGCGGCGACCGGAACGTAGCTCCAGGTAGGGCAGGAACGCATGAGGGCGTCGGGATCTGGACGCGCCTCCACCACTTTGAAAGACGGAAGACGACCAGGACAGACAGCACTGGCAGACCCGTTTATTCCACCGGCACGGCCGAGGCTCAAACACGACGAAGAATAGAAACAGGGATGATGATGGCTATATACAAATGAGAACGATGAAGTACGTTCAATGTGCTTACAATATATATATATATATATATATATATATATATATATATATATATTGCAACGTGATTTATTCACGTGTAAACGTCAATGAATTCGAGAAACGTCAGGCGAACGTCAAGAAGCGGCGAGGCGACCAGCAGTCAAAATCCGGGCAAGCGCAAGCTCGGGGCGCGTGGTTAGCACTAACACACTGTGGCTTGCTTGCTGACTGCTTCGGCGTCGTCTTGTCTGTCTTCTTCATTACATTGGCCCCCGGGAAGTAGCGTAGCCATCCTGGCGACTTAAGGCGTTGACAGTATAGAGGGGTCATAATAGGGCTTGAGGCGACTCACGTGAACGATTTCTCGACCACGACGACGTAAGTCTGGAGACGGTGTCAAAGGCTCAACGTCATAATTGACTGGAGATGTCCGAGCGAGGATGCGGTAGGGCCCATGATATCGGGCCAATAATTTAGACGAAAGGCCAGGCGTACTCGGAGGAATCCAAAGCCAAACTAGGGCACCGGTCGCGAAAGTAGTGAGATATCGGTCGGTGTCGTGCCTGAGCTTCTGGTGACTTTGGTATTCGGTTGTCAAGGAACGGGCCAATTGTCTACAATCTTCGGCGTACTTGGCGACATCAGAAATTGCGGTGTACTCAGATGAGTCAGGTGTGTAGGGAAGCATAGTGTCCAGCGTGCATGATGGCTCACGTCCGTACAAGAGGAAGAACGGCGAGAATCCTGTAGTCGCGTGCGTAGCAGTGTTGTACGCATATGTGATGAATGGAAGGACGGTGTCCCAATTTGTCTGGTCTGACGCCGTGTACATCGTCAGCATATCCCCCAGAGTGCGATTAAATCGCTCAGTGAGGCCATTAGTTTGCGGATGATAAGCACTTGTCATGCGATGAACGATGTTACACTGAGCGAGCAAGGCTTCAATAGCATCAGACAGGAAAACACGTCCCCTGTCGCTTAAAAGCTCACGGGGAGCACCGTGGCGCAGTACGAAGTTGCGTAAGATGAAAAACGCAACGTCTCTTGCTGTGGCTGTAGGCAAAGCTGCAGTCTCAGCGTAACGCGTGAGGTGGTCCACGCCGACAATTATCCACCTATTCCCAGAGGTGGTCGAGGGAAGCGGGCCGTATAAGTCGATACCGACGCGGTCGAATGGACGGGCAGGGCAAGGGAGAGGCTGAAGTGTACCGGCCGGGCGTTGAGGTGGAGTCTTCCGCCGCTGACAGGCAGCGCAAGCACGTATGTACTTGCACACAAATGCATACACTCCGCGCCAGTAGAATCGCTGCCGCAGGCGATTGTAGGTCTTGAGAACGCCGGCGTGAGCGCTTTGTGGGTCAGTGTGGAAAGCAGCGCATATGTCCGTGCGCATGTGGCGAGGTACCACTAGAAGCCACCTCCGGCCATCAGACGCGTAATTCCGGCGATAAAGGAGATCGTCGCGAATAGTGAAATGGGCGGCTTGGCGACGCAGAGTTCTTGAGGCGGGATAAGTGGATGGGCCAGTGAGAAAGTCAAGGAGTTGATAAATCCACGCATCCTTGCGTTGCTCCGACGACATGTCTGCAAAGTCAATAGGCGACAAGGGAGCCGAAGAGGCTGACAGAGAAGCCATGTCAGACGCTAGCGGCGAGCGGGACAGTGCATCAGCGTCCGAGTGTTTGCGGCCGGATCGGTACACAACACGGATGTCGTAATCTTGCAGGCGAAGTGCCCAAGGACCGAGGCGTCCCGAGGGATCTTTCAGCGACGAGAGCCAGCATAGAGCATGATGGTCCGTGACGACGTCGAAAGGGCGGCCATAAAGGTACGGACGAAACTTAGCTAAAGCCCAAATTAGAGCGAGGCACTCTTTCTCGGTGACAGAATAGTTACACTCGGCTTTCTTGAGCGTTCGACTCGCGTAGGCAACGACGTATTCTTGGTATCCTAGTGTTTTTTGAGCCAATACCGCACCAAGGCCAACACCACTGGCGTCAGTATGGATCTCCGTAGGCGCATTAGGGCCAAAGTGACAGAGTATTGGTGGCGACGTTAGTAAGCGCCGTAGCGTTCCAAAAGATTCGTCGCATTCTGTTGACCAAGCAGACAGGCCGTTAGAGGCGGTCAGAAGGTTGGTAAGAGGCGCGATGATGGTAGCAAAGTCGCGCACAAATCGACGAAAATACGAGCACAGCCCAATAAAACTTCTAAGTGTTTTCAAGGAATTGGGCTTGGGATATTCGGCTACGGCACGGAGCTTCGCGGGGTCCGGAAGAACTCCCTCCTTGCAGACGACGTGGCCTAGTATCGTCAACTGGCGTGCAGCAAAGTGGCACTTCTTTATGTTAAGTTGAAGGCCAGCAGAGGTGAGGCACGTGAGAATCGCACGAAGACGAACAAGGTGAGTTGGAAAATCGCGAGAAAAAACGACGATGTCGTCAAGGTAGCAGAGGCAGGTATTCCACTTGTAGCCACGAAGGATGTTGTCGAGAACCGAGGGGTCGCAGCGGAGCGCCAGAACAAGGAGACCAGCTCGGCAGGCGTTTAGAACCGACTGGCGCGTGCGGTGCTTGCGCCGTTAGCACGCGCCGCCCAACTTTATTGTCGTCGTCATTCGCAGCCAGCCCCAAAGCGCTGGCCAAGAACGGAAGCCGCAGGGGAGCGCCGTAGACGAGTTCGGCCGCTGAACAGCCAAGCTCACGACGAAGGACGGCACGTAAGCCGAGAAGCACCATAGGAAGGTGGTCGACCCAGTGGTTGAGATCAAGGCGCGCAGTGAGGGCAGCCTTGAGCTGGCGATGGAGCCGCTCAACCATGCCGTTGGCACAGGGATGGTATGCAGTGGTACGGCAGTGCTTAGTGCCAAGCAGGCGGCTGAGCGAAGTGAAGAGTGTGCAGTCAAATTGCCGGCCGCGATCAGTTGTCACAATAGTGGGGCAGCCGAAGCGGGAAACCCATGCTGAAACGAAGGCTTTGGCGACCGTTTCCGCAGGGATGTCCGGAATGGGCACGGCTTCGGGCCAACGTGTGAAGCGGTCGATCATTGTTAGAATGTAGCGGTTGAATGTAGCAGGAGACAGGTTGCAAAGTAAGTGGCGAAACCGCGAAATCTCCGAGGTGATGTGTTGCAGATCAAAGATGGCTTCGACCTGGGCGAACCAAACCTGCGGGTTCTTGCGGCAGAACGTGGGCAGGTGGAGCTGTAGAGCTGCGACGTCCCGTGGGCGCGAGGTAGCGTCAGGCGGGAGGTTGCCTGAGGGCGGGAGGTTGCTGGGGTCGGTCATCTCTTAGGCCGGAGTCACCACTGTCGAGAACCGAGGGGTCGCAGCGGAGCGCCAGAACAAGGAGACCAGCTCGGCAGGCGTTTAGAACCGACTGGCGCGTGCGGTGCTTGCGCCGTTAGCACGCGCCGCCCAACTTTATTGTCGTCGTCATTCGCAGCCAGCCCCAAAGCGCTGGCCAAGAACGCCGACCTAAGCGTCCCCGCTTAGCAGCGTCGGTGGGCGCTACAATGTTATCCATCATCCGTTCGAAAGTAGCTGGGGCGTTGAACAATCCGAACGGCATCACGTTAAACTCATACAGTCCGTCAGTAGTGACAAAAGCCGTCTTAGGTCGGTCAGGGTCGGCCATTGGAACTTGCCAGTAACCCGAGCGCAAATCCAGTGACGAGAAATATTCTGCCCCTTGCAAACAATCGAGAGCATCATCGATGCGGGCCAACGGGTATACATCCTTCCGAGTTATCTTATTGAGGCGGCGGTAGTCAACACAGAATCTGATAGAGCCATCCTTTTTGCGCACAAGTACAACAGGAGAGGACCAGGGGCTCTGGGATGGCTGAATGACACCACGCGTAAGCATATTACTTGTTCATTGATAATACGCCGTTCTGCCGCTGAAACTCGGTATGGTCGTTGGCGTAAGGGCGCATGGGAACCGGTGTCAATGTGGTGTGTGACGCTTGTTGTACGACCTAAAGATGGTTGGGCGCAATCGAAGGAGGACCGGAAGTCTCGAAGAAGGGCCAGGAGTTCGCTGCGTTCTGTTGACGGTAGATCGGCAGCAATGGAAGGGTGGAAACTGTCTGGACCCGAAGGTTTGGGAACAGGTGATGTCATGGCATTCAGTTGAAGATGGGGTTGGTCCTCTGCAAACTCGAGGGAGCGCAGGAGATCGGCACCTTGAATGTGACCCAAAGATTCTCCACGAAATAATGTAACAGAAGATGGGAGCCAGTTGGAAACTAACATAGTAGTAGCACCCGATTCAACCGTAAGTACAGCAAACGGCAGTCGTAGGCCGCGACGGCGGAGAAGTACCTCCGATGGGGCAAACAGAACAGTTCCGTCAGGAGCGGCCGTATAGGACAGAGGCACAAGGGTCGACGTTTCAGGGGCAATATCTGTGTCCGCAGCAACGACAAGTTTGTGAGCGTCGGGATGATTATCCACCGAAAGAGAGGTTCGCAATGGCGTAAGGGCCACTTCTGCACGGGAGCAGTCTATGACGGCGCGATGACGTGAAAGGAAGTCCCATCCGAGAATAACGTCGTGGGAGCATGACGGCAGCACGAAAAACTCGATGACAAAGTTCACCTTGAATAGCGACACGTGCGGTGCAAACAGCTGAAGCCGCAATGCACTGTGAGCTGGCAGTGCGGACCATTAGTCCCGAGAGCGACGTGGTCACTTTTTTGATCTTGCGGCATAGGTTTTCGCAGATAACCGAAACAGCGGCCCCCGTGTCAATAAGCGCTAATGCGGCGGTTCCTTCAACGTCGACGTCGATAATGTTTTGCGGCGAAATAGATGGAGGCCTTGGGCAGTTCGACGCGCATGCAGCTCTTGCCTCCGGAACTGCAGCGATCAGTTTCCCTCCTCCGTAGGAGGTCGGCGACGCATGGGTGATAGGGAGCGTCGTCGCGGAGATAGGGACCGGCGGTTAGCATAGGCTGGCTGATCGTCAGGGACGTACCTTGGTGGCGACCGGGCAGACGAAGGAACAGGCCTGCCCATGACGTCAAATGGCGAAGGTGGACATCGGCGGCAGTGGCGGGCGACGTGTCCAGCGACACCACAGGCGAAGCAGATGGGCCTATTGTCTGGCGTTCGCCACGCGTCGGGGCGGCGGAGGAACAGAGCCGACGGTCTCGCGAAGGCGAGCGGCGCAGCATTCGCAGTCGTCGGCCAGGCATTGGTCGGCATCGCAGGTCGAGCATACGGCGCAGGATGTTGAGGGGGCCGAGCCGCGACGGAAGCGTAGGTAAGTGGCGCAGTGACGGGTGGTTGGTGGGTCACAGGCGGGAGGGCCTCAGCAACCTGGGTCCGAATGACGTGTTGAAGGTCCGGAGCCAAAGACTGCGAAGGCTCGTGCGTGAGAGGCAGCAATGAAAGCTGGCGCGCTACCTCTTCCCGGATAAAGTCCTTGATGGTAGAGAGCAGCGGCTGTTGATCGGCAGAGGGGGCAGCTAGCTGCAAGCTCGATAGTGTGTCTGGCGTCATGAGGGCTTGGCGGGCGATCGTGCGCTGCCTACGCAACTCGTCAAAGCTTTGACACAAGGAGACGAGTGCCGCGACCGTGGTGGGATTTCTCGCGAGCAGCATCTGAAAAGCGTCGTCCTCGATGCCCTTCAGTATGTGCTTGATTTTCGCGCCCTCTGTCATGGTAGGGTTGACGCGGTTGCAGAGATTCAGCACATCAGCACATTCAGCACAGCGCTGACCCGCTCGTATGTCGACAACCAGTCTTCAACGTCGGAGTCACCTGAGCCGTTGAAGATGGGCGGATCCCGCTCACGGTACACGGCGCTGCAGGTGGCAGGCGCTGCCGAAGGGTCAGTCTGAGTCGAGGTGTCGTTGACCATCATGGGTGCAGGAACCGAAGGGAGCGTCCGGGAGCGGAGTTCCAGGTTGGTGCGGGGGACCGACGCAGCCTCCACCAAATGCAACGTGATTTATTCACGTGTAAACGTCAATGAATTCGAGAAACGTCAGGCGAACGTCAAGAACCGGCGAGGCGACCAGCATTCAAAATCCGGGCAAGCGCAAGCTCGGGGCGCGTGGTTAGCACTAACACATTGTGGATTGCTTGCTGACTGCTTCGTCGTCGTCTTGTCTGTCTTCTTCATTACAATATATATATATATATATATATATATATATATATATATATTGATGGGACGCGTTCAAGGTTAGATGCGCTTGGGGCATTTTTATGAATGCCACAAACAGGCAATGGCCAAGCGGAGCGAGTGGGAGCACCAACCACAAGAAGCGTCTTCTTCTTCGTCTTCTGCTGGCGCGCGTATTTGTCACTACAATCACTCCCCGGCGAAAAAGGAGCCATTCCGGCGACCTATGGGACAGGCAGCACTGGTGGGTCGTAGTGCGGCTTCAGTCGGTCGGCATGAACAGTTTCGCGTCCGCGACGTCGTTGGTCCGTAGATGGCTGAACAGGCTCAATGACGCAGTTGAGCGGGGACGTCTGTCGTAGAACCCGGTAAGGGCCGTGTTGTAGCTGAACTTTGTGGAAAGGCCAGGAGTAGACGAGGGAACGCGGAGCCATACCAGCGTTCCAGGTGAATATGATGGAAAAGACAAGCCTGCGTCTCGACTATGTTTCTGGCTGGCCTGGTTTTGCGTGGTAAGTGAGCGTGCGATCTGACGACATTCTTCGGCATAGGTGGCAGCTTCGGATAGAGTCGTACATTCTGAAGCGTCGGGGTGATAAAAAAGAATCGTGTCCATAAACGAGGCAGGTTGGCGACCATAAAGAACAAAGAAAGGAGAGAATCCCGTGGTAGACTGAGTGGCGCTATTGTAGGTATACGTAACAAAAGGAAGGATGTGGTTCCAGTTAGCGTGGTCATCGGAAACGTACATAGTGAGCATGTCGCCGAGAAAGCGATTGAAGCATTCAGTCATACCATTGGTTTGCGGATGATAGGCGCTCGTAGTTCTATGGACAACGTTGCATTCGCGGAGCAGGGCTTCTACAGCCTCGGAGAGGAATGAACGACTACGGTCACTCAGTAGTTCGCGAGGCGCACCGTGTCGAAGAACAAGGTTGCGAAGGATGAACAAGCCGACTTCAAGTGCTGTGGCCGCCGGAAGCGCTGAAGTTTCGGCGTAGCTTTAGGCGTAGCGCGTGAGCTGGTCCACGGCGACGATAACCCAGCGGTTGCCACCTGGGGTGTACGGTAGAGGGCCGTACAAGTCAATGCCGATACGGTCGAAAGGCCGGGAGGGACAAGGCAATGGTTGAAGCGGCCCTGTTATCTGGTTAGGTGGGCTCGTTGCGGCGTTGACACTTGGAGCACGAGTGGACGTACTGCCGAATGAAGCGGTACATTCCGCACCAGTAGTATCGAAGCCGTAGGCGTGCATACGTCTTTAGTACACCGGTATGGGCGCATTGCGGATCCGCATGAAAAGAGGCACATATGTCGGAACGTAGATGGCGAGGAATCACTAGCAACCATTTACGGCCATCAGAGAGGTAGTTGCATGCGGCGGTACAGGAGCCCTTCGCGGATGGCGAAGTGGCGAGCAGGGCGCCGAAGCGAGCGGTCGGTGGTGCGGGGTGACGGTTGAGATAAATACTCTAGAAGAGAGGTTATCCAAGGATCCCGGCGTTGCTCAGATGGCATGCCAGCGAATGTAAGAAGAAGAATCATAGCTCGACACAGACGCAGCACCATACTCATCAGGCAGTGGTGAGCGCGAAAGAGGGTCGGCATCCGAATTCTTACGGCCTGACCGGTAAATAACACCGATGTCATAGTCCTGTAGATGAAGCGCCCAACGAGCCAGGCGACTAGATGGGTCCTTTAATGACGACAGCCAGCACGGGGCGTGGTGATCAGTCACGACGTCAAATGAACGGCCGTATACGTAAGGTCGAAATTTGGTGATTGCCCAAACGATAGCAAGACATTCTTTTTCCGTGACTGAATAGTTCGTTTACGCTTTGGTGAGTGCGGCTGGCGTAAGAGACGACGTTATTCGAAGCCAGACTTAAGCTGGGCAGGTGGGAGTTCGGAATCAATTGACGGAAGGAAAGCTTCTAAGGAGGATGAATCGGCGGTAGTGACAGGAGTAATGCTGTCGGCTAGAAGACATCGTGTCGTCAGGCAGTTGAGTAGAGCAGGCGGAATCAACATCGTCAAGCCAACCTATACATTCATCACGGAATAAGGTGGCTGGGGAAGAGGACCGATTCGTGACATAAATGGCGCTGCAAGAGTTTTCGACTGTGAGAACTGCAAAAGGGAGGAGGAAGTCTTTGCGAGAGGTGAAGGCTTGAAGGGTGCAAACAGGGCGGTGGAAGAGGGAACATAGTCGCAAGAAAGTGGCACAAGAACACAAGACAAAGGAGGTATATCAGTGTCCGCGGCGACGACCACGCGAGAAGGCGGCTTGTCAGATGCGGCGTCACACGTCGGCGACAACTCAAGTTCGGCACGCGCACAGTCAACAACGGCATGGTTAACAGCAAGAAAGTCCCAACCCAAAATAAGGTCTTGTGAACACGGCGAAAAAAAACGACAAATTCGACTACATACAAAATGTCCTGAATGGCAAGGCGAGCTGTGCATGCCACTGAATGTTTAATGTGGCGCGTGGTTGCGGTACGCAGGGAGAGGTCGGAAAGCGGAATCGTATTTTTTTTAGTTTGCGGCACAGTTCTCCACTAAGAATAGACACGGCGGCTCCAGTATCGACAAGTGCTTGCACAGAAACACCTTCGATATTCACGATTATTTCGTTCGCAGATAGAAATCGAGGCCTTGAAGTTGTCGTCGACACGAGCGCAGTTCTTGCCTCCGGAACTGCGATGGCTAGTTTTCCACTTAGACTGGGGGGGGGGGGGGGGGGGCGATGAGCCATTGGGGAAAGTGAACGGCGACGTGGTGAGGGCGACCGACGTGGGCCGTAGTCACGTCGATTCGGTGAGCACCTGTTCATCGTTGACTGGGAGGAGATCGGGTGTGGTGGCTCAGAAGGAAAGTAGCCTTGATTTACTTCGCTCGCACTATTACTGAGGTCACGACGACGACAGAAACGTGCGACATGGCCAGGTAGACAACAGAAGTAGTAAATAGGCCTGTTTTCCTGGGTGCGCCAAGGATTAGTGGACGGCGGTGCGGGACGGCGAAAAGGAGGCGGGTTCGGGTGGACAGGCGCACGCGCAGCGTAGAAGGTATTTGCTGGTCAAACAGGATCCGTGCTGAATGGCATTGCTGGTGACTGGCGGCGTGCGACCTCAGATAGGTCCGAGGAGCGGAAACAGGCGGATGCTGGTAGGTGGTTGGAAGAGCCTCAGAAATTTGGTCCTCTATGGTCTGTCGTAGCGTCGGAGCAAGCGCCTGCGCGGAGTCCGAGACGCAGGAAACAAGGGACAATTGTCGCGCCACTTCTTCTCGGACAAATTGCTGGATCTGCCGCATGAGCACTGTGGTGTCAGTAGAAACGGAGCTTACAGTTAACGCTGACATGTTGGCTGTGTCAGAGCTCGGGAGGCGTGTAGAAATGCGCAGTTTCCGCAACTCGTCGTAGCTCTGACAGTACTGGACCTCGTCCGTGACAGTTTGGGGAGTTTTGGCAATGAGCATGTGGAAGGCGTCGTCCTCGATCCCCTTCATGGTGTGTCTGATTTTATCGGCTTCGGACATAGCAGGGGTAATGCGACGGCAGAGGTCCACAATATCCTCGATGTAGGACGTGAAGTTCTCGCCGGATTGCTGGACGCGACTGCGTAAGCGCTGTTCTGCGCGGATCATGCGAAGAGCGGGTCGGCCGAAGACTTCCGCGAAGGTCGTTTTAAAGGAGGACCAGTTGGCAATATCAGCTTCATGGTTGTGGAACCACAGCTGTGCTACGCCCGCCAGGTAGAAGTTGACGTTCCTGAGCTTGTCACCGTCATCCCATTTATTGTGGGCGCTTACCCACTGATACTAAGTGAGCCAGTCCTCGACGTCGTGCTCGTCGGTGCCGTTGAAAATGACAGGGTCTCGCTGTCGTGGTACGCTGGAGCAGGCGACCACCGGTGGTGCGGGAGCACCTTACTGTGGCGCGTCGTCAGGCATAGCCGAGGCAACGGCCAAGCGTATCGAGTGCGAGCACCAACCACAAGATGATGATGATGATGATGATCCAAAGTACAATTGGCACATACCCACCGTGGGGGATCGGCCGTGAATTGGGCGGTTTTTAGAAAATGGATAAAAAAAATTAGAAAAAAATAAAAAGAAAGAAAACAGGAAGATGAATTCTGCTTGGTGTTCTAATTACTTATTATAATTGACTATTTTAGGAAGGCATTTGATTCAAATTAATGATAAAGTTTTGCATTGCAGTGCAAACATTCTGGTGGCTGTTCCCCAATGTGGAAGCTCCAAACGAAAGCAAGACGGCAGCGTTCATACTGAAGCCAAGTTTGTTTAAAGGGTCCTCAAGCACCCTTTTCCTTACTGAGAAGAATCGTCGGCAAGCAAGGAGAAAGTGATCAATAGTTTCTGGTTCGCCGATCTGTATACACAAAGGAGATGCCGCCGAACCAGCCCTGTGTGTATAGAAATTTAGTGTCGGGATGCGGCAACGTATCCTTCTTAGTGTAATCTCTAATTTTCGTGTTGGGTAGAATTTACGATTCCAAGGGAATAGTAGATGGTGGTAGTCAGAAAGCGAAGCCATACTAGAATTATATATCTCATTCATCCTTCTTAATCTCCTAAACCTAGCGGCAGTGATATAGCCGGTTGGGGGAACGGCAGGTTAGAGCACTGCATGGGCCAATTTTTTCAGCCCGGGCCCGGCCCGGGCCCGTTTTTACGTTGGGCGGCCCGCCCGAGCCCGATCAAAACTTTTATGGCGAAACCCGGGCCCGCCCCGGGCCCGGAAATAATCTACGTTACTCGCCCGGCCCGCCACCACTTTACCTTAGGCCCGAGCCCGGCCGGAGCCCGACTCGAAACCGGCCCGAACCCGGCCCGAGACCGAAAAATAATGTTTTTCAGAGTTGAGACGCCCGAGAATAACTCGCTGCACGTCAGATGCACACCACCAGAAAGCCCGAGCCCGGTCCGGGCCCGCGTCAAAAAACCCGAGCCCGGCCCGGGCCCGGGTCAAAAAGCACACGTCCGTGCCCTAGCTCGGCCCGAGCCCGTAAAAAAAACTGTTCTACCCGGCCCGGCCCGGCCCGTGCTTTCGGGTAAGCCCGAGCCCGTGCAGTGCTCTACAGCAGGTACTAAAGGACCCTCCAGGGAAGCCTTTGCTAATGAATCTGCACACTCATTCAAAGGCAAACCTTTGTGCCCGGGCACCCAAATTAATCGAAGCAAACTCAACTGAGACGGAGCTAAAAGATGTAACTCTTGCAAAATTTTTGAGTCACTACGCGTTGTAAGCGATGAACATAGAGAGAGTGAGTCGGTGATAATAGCAACTGATGGATGAGAGGGGTTCAACTTCCGTAATGCTAAAACTACAGCTAAGTTTTCCGCTTTGTAGATAGGAGTAAAATCTGGAAGTCTAATCGAATAGGATCAATCTAGCGAATGAGAAAAAATTCCTACACAAGAAGCATCTTCTGCTTCGTCTTCTGCAGGCGCGCGTATTTGTCACTACAATATATATATATATATATATATATATATATATATATATAGACAAAGAGAGATAGAAGCTTTATTCGACAGGCACATTTTAAGGAGTGGTGGTAGGAGCCCATCAGTTCAGGGGCGGGTTGCACGAACATTTATAACGAAAATAACAACGAATTTAAGAACGCATTCTTAAGCGGACTATAGGAGTCGTCGAGGAAACATTTAGGAACACGTTCTTAAATTCGTTATTACTTTTGTTATTAAAGGTTCGTGCAAGCCGCCCCAGGGCCCCACTGGCCTCTGCTGCCTGCCTGACCTGGCTAATTAAGGACTTTTGTCCTGCCAAGTCGGAACGGGTGAGCTGTGTCTCCATTGTGTTATTGTTATTTATCTTATGAGGGTGCTTAGTGTACTGTCGGGTTACATGTATTAGGGTGCGTATAACACTGCACCAAAGGCACTTGGCCCTATAGCGAGTGGGATACATGACGTTTAGCATTTTTCGATGAGGGAATACCCCTGTCTGTATTTTGCGCCAATCGTTGGCCATTTCCCCGCTAAGTTGTGGGTGAGGCGGCGGCTATTTTCTGCGGACTCCGCGCTGATCAGGAAAGATATCTCTGGCATTTAAGCCAACAGGTTAATTTCCCGCAGGCGAAAGCTGTACCCACATCTCCCGCATTACGCGTGTGATGCTTTACCAATTTCCCTACCGCGGAAGCCATCTTCCCGTCCGCTTTCTTCGGTATTTGTTTATCCGTTCAAGGTCAGCCTTGGGAGTGTCAGCCAGCTCCGTTCATGGATAACGTTCATCTAATCACTTAACCGCAGTCAAATATAAAAGCTTTTAGGCATAACATTTTTATTGCGATAGCAATTACATGGACACCCAAAGCGTATATCTGCCGTCGGCGTCGCCGTCGCCGTGAGGTTCCGTATGGCGTCCAACGGCAATGAAATCGTCGCCGGGTGCCGTATGCCGCATGTGCGAGTGAAAGCGCGTGAGGGACGCTGCAGGCGAAGTTTATAACCTGATGCCCAGGCACCGCCGAAGGCAAACCCATTTTTTTTGGAACAATTGAGAGTTTAGTGTCTGGTATTCCGGTATACGCAATGACGTTCGCGTAATACTGCACTGGCCCGTGTGCTTGCGTTGTAGTGCACGTTAAAGAACCCCAGGTGGTGAAAATTAATGCGGAGCCCTCCGCTACGGCGTGCCTCATAATCAGAACTGGTTTCGGCACATAAAACCCCACAAAGAAGAAGTAATACTGGACGGATGATTATGATTAAGCAGCTCCTTTGAAACGGGGCGGGAACAAATAGTCACCTAGCCTGTTTGAGTTAAACAGGTATGTTATACATGCTTTTCAGACAAGCATTTTTGTACAGATTTCCTTTTTTCTTATTTTTCCTTCCCCAAAACTTCTCTATCTCTTTTGTACCGCTACCTATGTCTGCAACGGATCGGGTTATATCAATATCTTGCCTGCTTTTTTTTTCGCCAATAACTCTAAGCCTAAAAATGTTAGGCCTAACGTTAGGAGACTGGAAGAGAGCGGTGTGGATCAGAGAACAAACGGGGATAGCCGATATTCTAGTTGACATTAAGCGGAAGAAATGGAGCTGGGCCGGCCATGTGATGCCTAGGATGGATAACCGGTGGACCATTAGAGTTACAGAATGGGTACCAAGAGAAGGGAAGCGCAGTCGAGGACGGCACAAAACTAGGTGGGGTGATGAAGTTAGGAAATTTGCAGGCGCAAGTTGGCATCAGCTAGCGCAAGACAGGGTAATTGGAGATCACAGGGAGACGCCTTCGTCCTGCAGTGGACATAAATATAGGCTGATAATGATGACCTATAAACGTACCTTGCTTATCTGGATGTCCACTTTAAATCAAAGCGCTTACAGAAGATGTACGTTACATACGGGTCTCACTGGGTTCATCCCTTCACATTTCATTAAGGTGCGCTGAGTGGTCTCCGGATTTAAGCTGCAGCACGCACATGGCTCATTTCGGTTGCGAGTATTCGCTCCGGTTTGTTTTTGTCCTTAGCCAACCAGCTCGAGCCTCACATTGCAAGGCCCAGTGCACTTTGTGTTACCGCACAGAGTTTCCCTTCTAATTTCTTGTCATTCTTGTAAATCTCCATGGTCCTTTTTGTTTCCATTCTTTGCATCCAATTCACTGTCTCCATTTCTCTCACTTTCTTTAATTCTGATCATTAATGGTTGTCCATTTACCGTTTCGATTTTGCTGTACTTGGCTGCCAACTTTCTTGACCTCTTTCTCCATTCTGTGTCCACGCTTTTCACATACAGATACTTGTGCACTTTAGCCGCCCATTTATTTTCATCCATGTTCCTGAGCCTTTCTTCAAAACTAATTTTGCTCTGTGCTTCCCTGACTTCAAAAGTGGCCCAACCCATGTCAACCTGCACTGCCTCATTTGTGGTTTCACTGTGGGCTCCCAAAGCCAACCGGCCTACTGACCTTTGGTTAACTTCCAACCCCGATAAGATATCCGATTTTAACCCTTTCAGACCAAAATTAATTATGTTCAATGTAAAAAATTGGTCTTAACAATTTGAGATGTGCATGATCGTGCTAGTTTAAAAAATTTAAAAATCTGTGCTCACACTTTTCAATCAAAACGTATTTAATGATTCCAAATGTAATCAGTGGGACTTGGTGGACTTGAAATGCGTCGTTTCAAGCAATACGTGAAAAGTCTATCTTATATGAAACTCTTTGAAGCAATTATTTTCTTTGTTAAGGCAGAGGTGTGTGCCATACTTCTCGCACCGAATGCGAGAATAAGAGCACATTCTTCTGTATTTTTTCTAGTTTGAGCGATGACTTATTTTTCATCGGACGAATCAATGTCACCCTCAAGGGATCAGCACAAGCTTCGGGACTTCATTCTTTTTCCCATAAAACTCGCATGTGCTGATTGTTGCCATCAGTTTCGAAAGAAAATGTTTCCATATTCCGGAGGGATTTTCCCCCCAAAAGTTTATCTGCACGGCATAAGCTCATATCAACAGCGTAACATCACAAAAAGCAGAGCAAGGCTCCGCCAACAATACAGGCTCCTAACGCGATAATGATCCATCAGGTAACACGCGCTCAAAACATGGCCAACCCTTAAGAAAATATTAGATGAGTTTCACATGAAGGTCTGATGACTTTTGACATTACAGCCAAATGAGTGTCTGATGTGTTTCCTCGGAAATATTCTGATGTGTTCCTAATGTCATTCTAAAACATATTGGCCACCGTCGTTCTGATGCATACTTGATGAGTGTTTTTCTTCTGAGCATGAAATGTATTCCTAATGCGTGCTCGAAAGCAGTTTTCGTGTGACCGTGTCATGTCTTCCTAATGAGCCTCTGATGAGTTTATACATTAGATTGCTGGCATTCATAGAATTCCTAAAACAAAATTAGCCACCACGTGTGGCAACATTTTCTGATGTGTCTTTCGTGCTTGATATACATATATCAAGCTAAGGTGCAGCACTTTTGCCAACATCCAACATGTACGTGGGCCAGTACATATGCTGCACATTAGACATTTCTCAACGAAAAAAAGTTGATAAAAACATTTATTGAGCATATACCACGCTTCCTTAAAGAGAGAAGGAGGTTAAATGTAAGGAACACATAGTATCTGTATGGTTACGGATGTGGTATTTTCCTTTCATTTAGTCTCCCTGCTAGTCTTTGAGGAAAGGCTGTTTTTGAGGTGGAGGGTCGTCGTCTTGAAGCGAGTGCACGTGTACCCTGCATGGTGAAAGGACAGGAAATTAACAACACTTGGCAATGAACCACAGGAATACACACTGTATCACTTGCTGCGGAATGATTTGGAGATGTTAGTTGTGCGAAAAGTTTATGCGATGTTGGTTCACATAAAGTCGTTGAGGAACCGCCGTGTAGCCTTTGGGTGTAGCAGTAGCTACAGTATGCCCAAATTTCTCTTGGCTGTACAAACATGCAATGTCGATCCGCTGTGGGGTGTACATGTTGTGAACAACTCTGGCTGTATTGGTTTCCACTCGACAAAGAGCAGCAGTGCCTGTGGATTGCTAGCGGGAATTGGAAGATATTCTTATGATCACTTGGTGTGGAAACAAGCATAGGAGTGCTGGTGTACGGGCAACCCAATGCAACCCCGAGACATTTAAAAGCCAGCCGTTATAGAATATTTGCATGAGCTACCGGCATAGTTCTCATGCATTTCAAGTCCACTATGCCATGCCTATGTTCGCCTATGTCCACTATCTCCCACCGATGTTGGTGCTCTCCTAGGCACATGTTGAGGCACCTGCCAGTCTGCCCCATGTAAATCTGACCAAATATACATATGATCAAAGGAATAGACCACACAACCCCTGACGGATACAAGACAAGTTTGGTGGTATCTTTAACTAAGCAAGCCTCCCTTGCCTGGGTGTCTTTCTCAATTCGCTTGTGGACTGCTATGCACATATACAACCAGAAAGAAATAATGTAGACAGGATATGAACAACAGTTTGTAAGTGAATTGTGAAAGGCGAGCCGGCAAGCGAGACTTGCTTGGTTAAAGATACCACTAAATTTGTCCAGTGTGTGTCCGAGGCAGTGTATTGTACTCCTTTCACATGTGGTCAAATGCATATAGTGCAGACTGGCTAATGCCTAAATATGTACTTAATATATCAACCATATTTGACTCAAAAGACCAGTATGCTCATCCGTCTTGGCCGTGCATTGCAGCCATAGGACTGCTGGCCAGATTACGATCGTCACCTATTTTTTACCTACAGTAGAAAATTGACACGTAAAATCAGTGAGGCATACCGCATAAATAAAAAGACTTGTTAGCCAGCCCCATTAGTAATGGTCTCCCTTCTCTCACAGTGTAAATTTTGTTCTGAAAAGTTACATGAACTGACCGGCAAACTCAAAAGGACGCTACAAATTTCACCTAGTGGACACGGCTGGTTCTCAGAAAATGCACAAATACAGGGATGGGTATCTGTTTGTTCGCATACTGTAGTAATAGTTGGCGCAAGTTAGCTTCGACATTGCTGCCATACTTCAACTGTCACAAGGCTACACCTTCACATTTCATTTCAAGAAATTTAAGCTCATCATATGTGTATTTGCCAGTGGCAGTTAATCTGAGAACAAGACAGAAATTATTGTAAATAGCAATGTTAAAGTAACAATGGTAAGCAAAGGTAAGCACGCTGCACACTTAGACCTGTGACATATTTGGCACACTACCGTTCGAATTCTAACATGCACAAAAACTGCACATGCGTGTAGCATAAACAGAGAAAAAATACTTAAAAAGAAGCTACAGCATAACGAACATGTTTCAAAACAATAAAACCAAAATAAGAAGTGTAATATACTGTGTGCAAAGCAAAAATAAAATTGAACTTGCAGCCAAGTGATTGAAGAGAGAAAAAAATGCTAAACATCAGGACATGTTCGGTTTAGTTTTATGTAGAACACGATAATGCGTGCATAATGTTATGAACACAAATAAGGAGCAAGTTGAATAAAGTTGCATAAATATTTAGCCTATTTAGTAAGCTGAGTTGAGAAATATGTCGATAAGCTTATACACAAATCATACTGAGATCGTACTTTCTGGAACACGTATACTTCATACATACCTGACATGACATCCAGATTACACGCCGTGCTGCTGTAGCCATGGCTGCGGGATCCCTGCATTTCCCTGCCATTATGTGGACACTCCTAGAGGGTCACGGTCTTACCACTGCAAAATGAGTTCTGTATTAAATTATAGCATTGATTGGCACAATAAAACTGTGGACACATGTAAGGTGCACATAAAAACAGTCACGAAAACATGTCTGCACTAGTGCAGGGTGGCAACGGAGCACAAAGTCTAGTCACTGAAGAATGTCCTGATAATAGGGACCCCTTCATCAAAGTAAAATTTTAAACGCGCCCGCAGCAGCACATACAAGAAATGTTTGTTTACATACTAGAGTTTGCTTTCATGACTTAGTTTAAACAACTTTCCCCTGCCATGTTTAGTTACATCAAAGTTATGGCAACACCCCTTGTTTTGAAAAGAAAGCTGTACTAGTAGCAAGCTGTGACTGCTTACGTTTTTGTTTTCTCCTCAAACTGCTCGTAAACCGAAAACCTGGTAAGCATAGATTATTTACAACGTCGAATAGCTTATAAGCGAACAAACGTAATTGCCGTCATAATCGGTCAAGAGACAGATGAGTCGTTATTATGCAACTTCAGCAGAAAAGCGGAAGCGCAGGCACAGGTGAACACGATTATTTCCGAACGTAATGTTTCTAATCGGAAAAAAACGCTTATCAGGATATTCAATTTCGCATCAAAGCAATAAATTTGCGCTACCAAATTCTGACAAACAACGCGCAGCATGCACAAGCACAGTTTTCGTTGTTGTCGCAGAAGTTCTATTTCCTACGTTCGCAAGGCACGCTATGCACACACGAGCAGCACGCACAACACACGTGTACTTAGCAAGCACGACTGCTTACCTTTTCAATGGTACGACGCTCTCCAAGTTGCCGGTGCTGCGTCGACGACATTACTCCCATCATAGATGTCGCTGCGTAGTGGAAGAGCTGAGGCACGCTAACCAAACGCATTATTTCTTTTGGACGTCCACCCAACTTTCCACGACAAGCAGACAAAGGCCACGGCATGAAAATCGTTGGTCCACATTTGGCTGGAGCGCCACGCACACGGCGAGTTTGCAGCGAGACACAAGGTATCTTCTGGCACTTTTGTGCACGCTAACTACGTCCTGTTTCATTACAGCAAACATAAAAACACACGATCAAGCAACACATCGTAAGCAGCACAGTTGCAGCTCGCACAGACGACCGCCATCTTGAAGACTGATGATGATGATGATGATTTATTGGCATCCCCTTTGAAACGGGGTGGCGACAAATAGTCACCTAGCCTGCTTGATTTAATCAGGTATACTACACATGTTCGTTATCTAGCATTTTTGTATACCTTTTTCAAAAATTTAGCTTGTACCGCTGCCTATGATTTTAAGAGATCAGGTCGTATCCATCTTTCCCTGCTTTTTTTCCACCAGTACTCTAATCGTCTCTTGCTGATCTCTACGGCTGATCTGTTTATGTTTCCTCCCACTTTAAACCCAAGCGCTTCTGGGAGTTGCACGTTACCGACGGTTCTCGCTGGGTGGATCCCGTCGCATTCCATTAGGATGTGCTGAGTGGTCTCTGGATCTTTACTGCAGCATACACATGTCTCATCTAGTTCCGAATATTTGTTCCGATATGTTTTCGTCCTTAGGCAACCGGCTCGAGCCTCAAATAGCAAGGCACTGCCCTTTGTGTTATCGTACAGATTTTCCCTTCTAATTTCTTTCTTCTCATTCTTGTAAATCTCCATTGTCCTTTTCGTTTCCATTCTTTGCATCCAATTCACGGTCTCTATTTCTCTCACTTTCTTTCTGATGACCCCTGGTTGTCTATTTACAGTTTCGATTATCCTGTACTTGGTTGCCAACTTCCTTGACCTCTTCCTCCATTCTGTGTCCACGCTTTTCATGTAGAGATACTTGTGCACTTTATCCGCCCATTTATTTTCATCCATGTTCCTGAGCCTTTCTTCAAAACTAATTTTGCTTTGTGCTTCTCTGACTTCAAAAGAGGCCCAACCCATGTCTCCATGCACTGCCTCATTTGTCGTATTACCGTGTGCTCCCAAAGCCAACCGGCCTACTGATCTTTGGTTAACTTCCAAACCCGCCAATATATCCGATTTTAAGCATATAATGGCATTTGCGAATGTTAGCGCTGGCACCATTACTCCTTTCCAGATTCCACGCACCACCTCATACTTATTGTGGCCCCACAGTGCTCTGTGTTTCATTAATGCTGCATTCCGCTTCCCCTTTATTTTCAGATTATCTTGGTGGTTGCTTGAGTAATTCTTTCCTTCGTTTATGTGTACGCCGAGGTACTTATATTGCTTCACTATGGGTATTACTTGCTGTTGAATTGACACCACGAAGTTACTCGTGTGTTCATTAAAGATCATAATCCCTGATTTCTCTGTGCTAAACTTAAGGCCTAGATTTGTCGCTGCGTTCCCACAGATATTCGCAAGTATCTGTAAATCTTTTTTATTGTCCGCTAGTAGCACAATGTCGTCTGCGTACATCAATCCAGGGACCTTCTGTTGCACCATTTGTCCATTACGCATGTAGGATAAATCAAAACCTAATTCGCTGTTTTCCAGTCGTCTTTCTATGCCCTTGACGTAAAGCGTGAACAACAATGGTGACAGAGGGCATCCTTGCTTCAATCCTTGGTGAATTCCCACCACTTCATTTCCTTTTCGGCCTTCCCATGCCACTTGTACTTGGTTGTCTCGATATATCTCCCTCAGCAGCTCCACGAAATCGTCATCTATGCCTTCGTATTGAAGAATATCCCACAACAATTCCCTGTCTACGTTGTCATAAGCTCCTTTAATATCTAGAAATGCTACCCATAAAGGTCTTTTCTGAGCTACTGAAATATCTATGCACTGAGTTAGTACAAACGTATTGTCTTCTAAGCGTCTGCCTGGCCTGAACCCATTCTGTAGTTCCCCCAATACACCGTTTTCCTCCACCCACTTCGACAGTTCTAATTTTATGGCTTGCATTGCCATTCTATATATCACCGACGTTACTGTAACTGGCCTGTACGAGCTCGTCTTATCCTTATCTCCTTTGCCTTTGTAGATGAGATTCATCTTGCTTTCACGCCATCCAACGGGAATATTCTTTGTTCTAATCACTTGCTCTATGGCATTAGTCAGCAGTGCCTTGCTTTTTGGACCGAGGTTTTTGATTAGCTGTATTGGGATTTCATCGGGTCCTGCTGCCGTGTTGTTAGGGACATTTTCTGCTGCCTTTTTCCAATAGAAGCTTTCTATGCTGAATTTTGATCTCTCAAGCCTCTCTGTTGTTGCTGGGTCTGTTGTCTGAACTACACTTTTTCTCGTACCGAAGTTATGCCTGATAACGTCTGTGATGTACCGCAGCGCATCATCGCCTTCATAGATGTTACCGTCTTCATCCCTTATAGCCGTTTGCGAGTTTCTAGTTGGAGCTCCGAGTGCTTTTATATGGTTCCAGAATCTTTTTGGGGCGCCTTTGTCTCTTTTGTGAATGTTATGCACCCAACGTTCACTTGCGCATTTAATTTTCTCTTGCACGAGCTCACTCGCAACCCTTTTCTTTTCTCTGTATGTATTCCATCTAAGGAGCCCCTCTTCTTGTAATCCCAACTTTTTGGCTTCTCGATGAACCCTAGATGCCTCTTTACGCTCTTCTATAGCTTGTTTAATTTCCTTGTTCCACCACTTACGTGGTTTCCTCTTTCCAATCCAACAATTGTATTGCCGTGTCCGCCTTATTTCATGCTGCATAACCTCCACCAGTTCCTTATACTCCCAGACTGCTGTAGGAAAAGCCTCAATTTTCTTCTCTATGTTGTTTGCGATCTCTGTTATTTGCTCGTCATTCATTTTTAAAAACTCTGAGGCTATTGGTTCATGTTCTGCGCTGGTATCTCTCCCAAACTTTAATGCTAAACGTCTATGATCGCTTCCCAGGCTATTTTTTCCATTTTCGTCTATTATCATTTGTTCCAGTTGTTCGTAGACCATTTCTGAGACTAAGGCGTAGTCGATACATGACTGCCTGTTTCCGCATTGCCACGTTACCTGTCCATGACACTTATTCTCCCTGTTAACTACTATAAGGTTCTGTTCATCACACAAATCCAGCACTAGAGAGCCGTTGTAATCAGTATATCCGTCTAAATCGTCCATTTGCGCGTTCATATCTCCCACTAATATCACCTGGCCCGAGTTATTGAACTCATTAATATCGCTTCTAATGCAATCGACCAATTCCTTATTTTTTTCCCTGCTATCACTACCTGTCCATAGGTAAGCTACTCCCAGCCACGTCTTTTTACCTTGCCATGTACCACTAATCCATAAATGCTCTTTACATGTCTCGTTTACCCTTCGCCACTTCAGACCTCGCCTAATTAGTACGCCTACGCCTTTCCTTGACCCGGTCATTCTGTTGCACCCTTCCCATACAAAGTTGTCAATAACAGGCGGCTGCTCCAAATCTCGTAGATGCGTTTCGGTCAAGGCGTACACGCTAATCGCTTCATCATTCAGTTGCGTTTGAATTTCCAGCTATTTTTCCTGCTTACGACCACCCTGCATGTTAATGTAGCAAATTTTACCTTCTCTATTCTTATCCTTTCTGCGTCTTTTCCTGACTCCTGGTCGCCTAATTCTGCCCTTTACTGGTGTTTCGCTATGTTCAATACTCAATCCTGCTTCCTGATTGCCTGGGGCCCGCCTAAAAAAGCTACAGCTCGTGCCGCGAATCGACTTCCGACCGGTGTTGCTACACTTTCACTAAAATGTATCCCGTCACGCACAAAAGCGCCTTCGTGGCCTGCTCGGTGCACTTCTCGGT
>NC_051160.1:78291556-78355265 GCF_013339745.2 Dermacentor silvarum
AACTCTTTAGCTTCTCTTTGCATTGGTGCCAGCTGGTCAGCTCCTCTTCGTGGTTTTCGTACCAGACCTTTGCCGTGCCTCTTAGGTACAACACGTTAGCTAGCATAGGCGTAGGGTCCCATCTGTTGACTCCACTCACGCGTTCGTACATGGCCGGGCACTCTTCAACGTGGGCGGAACACATTGCCGTGGTTTTGAGTGTTAATCATTTTTGCTGAGTCATGCTCATGGCTATGGCTTCCACCATCATCCTTGAATGTTTTCTTCACTTAGTGCACACGTCAGAACCCATTGCAGTGGTTTTTGAGTGTTAATCATTTTTGCTGAGTCATGCTCATGACTATGGCTTCTACCATCATCCTTGAATGTTTTCTTCACTTATTGCACACGTCAGAACCCACTGCAGTGGTTTTTGAGTGTTAATCATTTTTGCTGAGTCATGCTCATGACTATGGCTTCCACCATCATCCTTGAATGTTTTCTTCACTTATTGCACACGTCTGAACCCATTGCAGTGATTTCTGAGTGTTAATCATTATTGCTGAGTCATTGTCATTTTTGCTGAGTCATGCTCATGACTATGGCTTCCACCATCATCCTTGAATGTTTTCTTCACTTAGTGCACACGTCCGAACCCATTGCAGTGGTTTTTGAGTGTTAATCATTTTTGCTGAGTCATTGTCATTTTTGCTGAGTCATGCTCATGACTATGGCTTCCACCATCATCCTTGAATGTTTTCTTCACTTATTGCACACGTCCGAACCCATTGCAGTGATTTCTGAGTGTTAATCATTTTGCTGAGTCATTGTCATTTTTGCTGAGTCATGCTCATGACTATGGCTTCCACCATCATCCTTGAATGTTTTCTTCACTTAGTGCACACGTCCGAACCCATTGCAGTGGTTTTTGAGTGTTAATCATTTTTGCTGAGTCATTGTTATTTTTGCTGAGTCATGCTCATGACTATGGCTTCCACCATCATCCTTGAATGTTTTCTTCACTTAGTGCACACGTCAGAACCCATTGCAGTGGTTTTTGAGTGTTAATCATTTTTGCTGAGTCATGCTCATGACTATGGCTTCCACCATCATCCTTGAATGTTTTCTTCACTTAGTGCACACGTCAGAACCCATTGCAGTGGTTTTTGAGTGTTAATCATTTTTGCTGAGTCATGCTCATGACTATGGCTTCCACCATCATCCTTGAATGTTTTCTTCACTTATTGCACACGTCAGAACCCATTGCAGTGGTTTTTGAGTGTTAATCATTTTTGCTGAGTCATGCTCATGACTATGGCTTCCACCATCATCCTTGAATGTTTTCTTCACTTATTGCACACGTCTGAACCCATTGCAGTGGTTTTTGAGTGTTAATCATTTTGCTGAGTCATTGTCATTTTTGCTGAGTCATGCTCATGACTATGGCTTCCACCATCATCCTTGAATGTTTTCTTCACTTATTGCACACGTCCTGAACCCATTGCAGTGGTTTTTGAGTGTTAATCATTTTTGCTGAGTCATTGTCATTTTTGCTGAGTCATGCTCATGACTATGGCTTCCACCATCATCCTTGAATGTTTTCTCTACTTATTGCACACGTCCGAACCCATTGCAGTGATTTCTGAGTGTTAATCATTTTTGCTTAGTCATTGTCATTTTTGCTGAGTCATGCTCATGACTATTGCTTCCACCATCATCCTTGAATGTTTTCTTCACTTAGTGCACACGTCAGAACCCATTGCAGTGGTTTTTGAGTGTTAATCATTTTTGCTGAGTCATGCTCATGACTATGGCTTCTACCATCATCCTTGAATGTTTTCTTCACTTATTGCACACGTCAGAACCCACTGCAGTGGTTTCTGAGTGTTAATCATTTTTGCTGAGTCATGCTCATGACTATGGCTTCCACCATCATCCTTGAATGTTTTCTTCACTTATTGCACACGTCTGAACCCATTGCAGTGATTTGTGAGAAGGGAGAAGCCGGCCTGCTGAGCTGCGGGCCATACCGGGCGCCCGTTGGGGGTGCCCGTTCGGTAGCCCCAGGCCGTGTGAGGGACGTTGAAATCCCCTAGAATTAGGAGGGGCTCTTGTGAGCGACACGCTTGGCGAGCGTGAAGAGTCGGTCGAAGTAGTGGCAGCAGGCACTTCGGGTGGCTGTATTGACCCTTTTCGCGGCGATCCCGTGGGCGCTGCCATGTTTGATCACGTGGTGACGCGTCCATTGCTTGCCTCAACTGCCTCCGTTGCCTCCTTGTTTACAATGGAAATGTATGACGCCGGCGCGACCTAGAAAACCTCTGTTTTCAAAGGTATCGTAGACGGTGACCAGATGGATGACACGAAGCTTTGATCACAGCTTCAGAGAACATGCAAAAGCGCGTTCGGAGCGGATTAAGCTATGTCCAAACGGCGCAAGCAGCGTATATGGTGCTTGTTCTAAAAGCTGGGCTAAATATGTATTCCAAGCTATCCAAACATTCCGCTCATAAATTCAGTCAGGATTAGTGTGTTTTGTTCTTTGTTCTTTATTCGGCAAATATTTTGAAGCAATGGCTTGTCAGTTTCTGACTCAGTGAAGTTCGTTGGTGCGGCCACTATCTGATTATTTTCTGCCTAATCGCTCGCGGGTGTGTTCAGTTCCGATAGATTTGTTCTTGCTGCGCACAATTCTTGAAACGTAGCTGTTTTGTACATTGTAATACCTTGAAGCAAATATATATGGCAGCTAGTAACTTGCTTACTCTTATGGACCGTCACGAAACATTCAGCTTCGACCATTCGTGCGCCATCAGTGTAGTCCGTCATTTATTGTCCGTATACAGTGCGCATATATTCAAGTGTGCGCCCATTCACTTATTCTTGATACGTCGGCGATAGAGTGGGCGTCAGTTTTCCTGCCATTTGGGTCAGATGTGCATAGAAAACGTGCGCGAAACTTACTATGACAGGAAGCGGCGCTACTCCCATTGTCATTGTTTAACGAGTGGTACTCTTGCCGACGTTCTGGGGATGAAGCCCTTTCTTTGAAGGTTAGCGATACAAGGCTGGCGGATGAGCAAATTTCTGTATCCTCAAGGAAAACCGTACATCCCGAAGTGCCGGTAACACGTTCGGACAGTTGCAGCAGTGGTTCGCGAACTTGGCCACACAGGTTCATTCCATTCCTTAACATGCCAGTCCACAATGTCTTAGCCAAAACTCAGTTGCATTTCCGACAGCTGATCGCACAGAAGCAAGGTAGAAGCGATAATGGTTTCGTATTCGTGCGCGGTCATTCAGGAGACGTATCGCACGCCGTCGTGAGCGCCATCTCGTTTCTGTAAAACAAACTGCTCGACGAAAAGGGTCAATATTTTAAGGATGAAGAGGGTATCGCGAGTGCACTGCGGCACAAGTTCGATGAAGAGATGATCTATTTCGGGGACGTCTAGCGGGTGTGAGGTGGGAGTGAGCGCACGGCGTACGAGGAATGCGACCCGAGGGGACGTAGGAGAAATGGGGATGATGGGCACGTAGCTTGGTAGGGTGAGAGGATTGGAGGGCTCTTGCAGCGCGAGCACGTCGGGGCCGTCTGCCCGAGCTAGGAACTGGTGAACCAGTCCCCGCTTGGAGCCAAAGCTTCGACATTTCCAGTGCCAGATGGTGAGGCTAGTGCGAGGTCTAGCCACTGCTGAGGGTGTAGTTTGCAGCGGAGGGGTGGAGAGGGTGTGGAGCTTGGCCTTCTTTTTAGGCCGCGCGGCCGCACAGGCTGTCCAGTGGAGGGCCTCTTGCTCCTTAAATCGCTCGTCAATTTGGTGAGCAAATTCGTCTAGACGGCTATAGAGTTTGGCGAATTATTGGGTGAAGGCTTGGATAGCCGTCTGTACCGCGGCCTGAATTTTGGCCTCCACGAGTTGTTCGAATTGGGAGGGTAGGGCTGGGGTTGCCGCGGCCGATGTTGGTGTGGCCGAGGAGGTAGTGGGAGTTGCGGCCCTCTTCTTGGCCGGCGGTTCGCGAGTAGGAGGAGAAGGTGGTAGGGGAGGGAGTTTATGAGCGGCCGAGATCATTGTCGCCGGGGTAGGGGTGTGGACCTGCAGGAAGGCATGCAGCTGCGACTGAAGGCGTTGGTTGGTGGTGTGGAGGGAGGCGAGCTGTGCGCGGACATGCACCATTTCCTTATAGAGGGGGTTCGCGGAGTCCTGGGAGACTACGCCTGCCCAGTTCACCTCACTGGTGCGGCGTCCGGGTTCCTGTGCAGGTGGTTTTGGGGAACTGGAAGTGGGGGTTGCCTGAGTCCGGTCCAGGAGTGGGATCAGGCCATGGGCTTGGTACGGTTGGAGGGCTGTTTCAGTGCGGCAGGATGCAGCAGCGGGAGGGACTCCAGGGTGAGCTGCAGGGCCTGAGGCTTGCGGGTCATGGAGCAGCTGCTATGTTGGGGTGGAGCTTGATTGGTGAGAGCCTGGTTGGCGGTTGCCTCGGGGGCCCGCCTGGCATCCCAGTACCACTTCTTGACGAGGTATGGGGTGCGGTAGCCGGCCTTGCAGGTTCCGTCCGCCATCAGGTGTGCTTTGCTGCAGATCTTGCAGAGCGGTGTGCAGGCGTGGTCCTTGGGGGGGGGGGGGGGTTGTCTACTTGGTCACAGCCGGAGCAGCGGCGTTTCTTGGGAGCCGGGCACACATCCGCGCGGTGGCCGAGTTCGCCGCGGTTAGGGCACTGCTCGATATTTTTTTTGAGGAGGGAGCACCTATAGAGTACGGAGGAGAGGTAGATGTGCTTGGGCACCCAGTCTTGTTCAAAAAGGATGATGATGGACTCCGTGGAGCCCATGCGTATAAAGTCGAGGATGGGAGGGTTCTGCTCGCGATTGAGACGATCTTGAATGACTTCGTAAGAGTGGGCGAGAGGGACCCCGTGAACCACACCGCGGGCGCAGTCTTCCGGGGCCACTTCGTAGGAGTAGTCGTAGGCAGTGTCTTTGATGAGTACGGACTTGATGGCGAGGTAGTGGTGTCGGCGTTGCGGGTCGGGAGTGTTGATGAGGACGACGTGTTGGAGCGTGTTGATGATTACGATGCCTGGCTTGGCCTCTTGGTGTCCGAGGCGGGCTGCTTGCAGAATGTCATCGCGAAGCGCAACGCTGTTCACGGTCCGAAGGTTGAGGCCGCCACGGGGACGGAGGATGATTTTATTATCGTCGATGGGTAGCTTGGGGTGGCGTAGGGCAGAGATTGGGGCGGCCGGGGCCGGTGCCTCGCCAGAGCTTGAGGCGTAGACGGCTGCATACATTTCTCGGCAGCGGCGAAATTCGGAGTAGTGGTGGGGCGGGAGTTGCGACTCGAGCTAGGATGAGTTTATCCGGCCGTAGGGACAAAGTCGGGTCTCCTCCGCGCCCCGGAGGCCCGGTTTTGATTCCCGCCCAGATCAAAATTTACCTATTTTTTATTTCAAAGGAATTAGTTTACTTTGTTTACATGAACCTGTCTGATAAATTTGTCATCAATTCGAGCATTTTTTACGACGCGTTTTTACTCTTTGCCGTCGGTCATTTTTGCTAGCGTCGCCGACTACAACTACGGGTTTTCGCGTAATGGGGCATACACTGCTTTCGCATTAAAAAAAGGAAAAGGAATGGGCCCCAACACGGAGCCTTGCGGCACACCAGACGTAGCAGCAACAACATCTGAGGAACTCCCATTCAAAACAGCTCTTCGACGTACTTACTTAGCAACACGGAGTTACAGCCTGTATAGTCATAAAAGCATTCACGTGTTCATAGTACGGATAATCTTACCTGGTATATCGTGATTGGTAACAATGCGGATCGAACGTTGGGTTATTGGCTCCTGTACACTTATAATGCCACCATCCTCTCTCATGTTACTACTATAGAGAACACTAATAGGAAGAAAATTTGAGTATACATCCAATGTGTGAAATTCCATTGTATTTATTACCTCATTAGAACTCAAAATTACTCCACTCGTTTTATATGTTCAACTTATGATCGAATAGCTACTCTAACCCCCAATAAAGCTAAACTTGAATTTGTAACCCGTAAACTGATACAGTCGAACCCGGATATATCGAATCTGAAGGGGATGACAAAAAGTTCGATGTATAGGTAATTCGATATATAAAATAATAGGCCCTCAGGTAAACGGTGGCTTACCGATTAGTGCATCCGAGAGCCGCTAATTTACTGCACGCCACTCTGGGGAAAAAAGCAAGTACACTTTATTTAAACGCAAAAAAATTGCTGGTTCACTTTCAACTTCATTGAAAAGTCCAAGCTGATTCTTTTCTTTACACTTGTAGCGGCCATGGCTTGCGGAAAATAAACTCATGAATAGGCACTCAACCCACACGACGACGCCTTGAAAATCGGATAGAAGGAATGTTGACGTCCGAGGTAGTATGAGGGCTAGCCGAGCAGGCTGACAGGGCTCAACTGACTGCACTATCTCTTCTCCACCTCCAGGTGCCAGAATACCTCAAAGTGTACAAAGACGTGCACTATGAGGTCTTCTAAGTGGCGCCGCGTTCGATATATCGAATGTCCTGGTGAACGAGCGTTCTTTATACGCGTGCACCGGCCCGATACATTTGCATGTAATTTTCAAGGGTATTTTACAGCTGTTCGATATACAGAATAATTAGTTATAAGTTGGCTTGATATATCCGCGTACGACTGTATCTCCGTCACCACATATATGGCATCGTATTGATCAGCTGTACAAAATACGTATCAGATTTAGTCACATTAACTTCCTTCAGCTCTTTCTGGCCTCGCACAGCCCTTGAATGGTGTCGCCTCCCCAAAGAAATCCTAAAGAGTACTAATAAACGCAAGTTTCATCCAACATCAACTAGCGTAGGTTGTGTAATCTGAATTTGTTAATTACTTACTATGTTCCTTTTAAATTCTTTGTAATATCAGGTAATATGGCATAATTGTAACGCTACCTTCCTGGTGCGCACTGAAGTTTCTTCCACGTACCACCAGGTAAAATTGTATGATTAAAAAGTTACTTTTTAATAGTTGCATTATTTGTTTAGCCTACTCAACCCACTTCCTTCCGTAATGCCTTTGAGTTCTGACGGCGCAAATAAATATATTATTAAACTGTAAAAATTATTTCTTGGATGAGGGGTGGTCACCTCCGGCAATGTTTATACATCATCATCAGACTATATTTATCTCCATGGTAGGTCGAAGGCCTCGCCCAGCGATCTCCAATGACCCCTATCCGGCGATGTATAAAATATGTGCATCATTTAAAGCTACATAGTTTAACACTACATAGCTAAACTCAGTTTATCTTCTGGAATGACTAGTCAGCTGTTCCTCTTAGCCGCTTATTTTGTCTGTGCATGAAAGTGTCTCGTCTTATTTGCTCAAATGACAACCTAATTAACGAGCTGTTGAAACTCATATCGCTTTGGTAAATAAGTTGCTATGTGTTTTTGGACTCTCGCTAAAATAAAAAAACGTACATTACTTTATAAATGCAGTGGAAGGAATTGGCGCGAAAAGACAAAGCCGTGTAATAAATTTGAACTTTTCATTACATGCCTATAGCCAGGAAGATTATGCAACCAAATGATTGTGTATTATTACATTCTCAAATTCCTACGGCGTTTCACCTATGTGGAGAAGCCAGTTTAAATGATTCACAATTCGACTTTGTGATGTTTCGACCATATATTCGATAGAGAGAAATGTGCATGACCAATAGGAACATATGTTGGAGGCAAAAATTCTTATCAAATTTTGCAAAATAATCTGTGTTTACCAACTGAACAGTATATTTCTACCCTGGAACAGATAGGAAATTGAAATGAATCACATGCATCAAAGTTTGCAGTGCGAGTATTATGAAGTACAGTTTCAGTTTTATTTCTTTCAATTTACGATATATGATAGTTGATGTGATGACTTCAATTTCCTATTTTATGTTTAGGCTACACTGACACTGCACAAACTATACTTTTTGTCATAATACGGAATACAGGCCGCAGAGTGCGGCTCATAAACACGTCGGGATAATGAGGTGTATTTTCTGGATACATTTCTCGCTATGGGTAATATAGGAGCCCCTTTCTCACAATTATGTCTTGTTTGAGAGCGCGTTTGCTGAAAGTGGACTGACTGTCCGCGCTTTCCGTATAGCTACCGAAGTGACTGTGACAGCCTTTCGCTGTTTAAAGCTTTAAGACTTTCGATGCCAAGCGCACCTGAAATATACAGAAACAACGCGCTTGCCCGGAACCAGAAAGGTCGCAAGCATCATGCGAAGGGAGGGATTACCCTTCTACGGGTTAGTTGCGTCCTTGAGCAAAAAAGAAAAACCGGGGAGTGGCAAGTCATTTTTAACAACGGGCTGTCGCTCTTATCGTTGACGACTTACGCCAACGTACTGCGCTTTGTCGGGAAGCTATTATGGTTCATTCTTTAGAAAGGGTATTTATTTTTTGCCGCAACGTAACTGACGTCATCGGGGAAGATTTTAAAATATAAAGGTCATGTGTCAGGCGGTGGTACCTAAGTGACATGAACGCCCGAGAAAGATGGACTTGTACAGTCACTTTCCTTCAGAAGATAGCGCCAACCTTTCCCTTTCCCTCAAGAACCACTTATCATCATCATCATCATCATCCTTTGGAAGCGCTGATAACGTTGCAATTTAAATCAAAATAGAACTTCGTACATGGTATTTTTCCTAACATTTTAACAGAAGGCTAATCAGTCCTGATATTATTAAACTTATTACGTTTTAGCAAAGACACTCTCCGATGACTTCAATATATTGTGAGCATTATATCAAGAATCCAAATACCGTTAACGATGTTATCGCCACTTTCCAGCATCTGGACGCCCTGCAGGCCATCCGTTTACAACCTGTCGCCTGTGACACGCCTCCTTCCTCCGATGCGGACCTGCGTGTCCTGATTCGGACTCTCATACGCGAGGAGCTCCAAGTGTACGGCCTGCGCAGTCCTCCCGTTCTTCAGCCGCAACCTTCGGTTCCTGGCCTGCGCGACATCATCAAAGAGGAGCTGTCCTCCATGACCTGCACTGTGGGCTGTGTCCCTCCTTCGCCGGCGCCCTCGTATGCTCAGGTTGCGGCTATGCCACCAGCGTTCGTTCAGACAACGCCTCCTGCTCCTGCTACTCCCAACCATCTGGCGACTCTGGCACCTCGTGCACCTGCCACAGCATATTACCCTACCCGGCCTTCGCCCCGCCCCATTTGTTATTACTGCGGTATTCGCGGGCACATATCGCGCTTTTGTCGCAGACGACAACAGGACGAACGCCGCGGTTACGATGTTTACGAGCGAGACCCATTGCCTCTCCCAAGTGCCTACCAGCGCCGGCTTTTCCAACGCTCACTTATTCCGCCTCCAAATCCCGAAGAGCCTCGCAACTACCGTCAAGGGCGCCGCCGCTCGCCTTCCCCTCTCCGACGTTCGACATCCCCTCTGCTACAGGCCTCCCGCACTCCTGACTACCGATCGGAAAACTAGATGGTGCAGTTTTTGGAGGGAAAGCTGCATGGCCCGCACAGACTACAATTCCTCCAGTCTGCCCGGCCAATACTTTATTAGTGTGTGTCGAAGGTGTACCCGTTCCTGCATTGATTGATACGGGCGCAGCTATTTCTGTTATTCACGCTGATTTGTGCTCTCGTCTACGCAAGGTTACTACACCTTACAATGGAGCTATTCTACATGGCGCAAATAATGTTGTGATTCGGCCATCGGCGCAATGCACAGTTCGAGTTTCGATTGAGGGGATTCGCCACCATATTCAGTTCGCAGTGTTGACTTCCTGTGCTCACATGCTTATACTAGGGTGGGACTTTCTCTCTTCCGCGTCCGCTTTTATTTCGTGCCGTCAACGCCTCGTTAAGTTGACCGAGACCGACAATTCCGACGACGTGCCCGACCCGCGCCTTCGCTTACGAACTGCTGACGATTGTATGGTGCCTCCTGGCCGCGAACAACTTCTTGTAGTTAACTCTGACATCGCCGATGGTGACGTTTTAGTTGTACCATCAGCTCGTTGCCTATCCAAAGGGATTGCTCTGGCACCTAGCCTTGTTCGCTTCACCAACGGTACGGCCACTTTGGCTGTACTCAACACAACCACTGAGCCAGTACTTCTTCCTAAAGGCGCTGTTGTCATTTGCGTCTTGGACACTCAGCCTGTCTGTGTGCTTACCTCGACTACTGCTGTTTCACGGGCACCTACCGCTATAGAGCCAGCCCCTGCTTCTGTTCTCGCTAGTGCAATCAGCACTGATCTAACGCCACAGCAGACGGAAGAGTTACTGGCGTTGTTATCCAAGCATAAAGACTCCTTCGACGTGCACTCTCCTCTTCTGGGACAGACTTCTGCAACGGCTCATCGCATACACACAGATGGAACTTCCATCGTGCGCCGGCGGCCATATCGTGTTTCTTCCGCCGAACGCCAGATCATCGATACCCAGGTTGCCGACATGCTGAAACGAAGCATCATCCGCCCTTCCTCAAGCCCTTGGTCGTCACCTGTCGTTTTGGTGGGTAAGAAAGACGGCTCAGTGCGATTTTGCGTAGACTACCGTGCCTTGAACAAAATCACCCGCAAAGATGTATATCCACTTCCCCGAATCGATGATGCGTTAGATTCTTTACAAGGCGCGGAGTATTTCACCAGCCTTGATCTACGCTCCGGATACTGGCAGATCCCCATGCACGAAGAAGACAAGGAAAAAACTGCCTTTGCCACTCCCGATGGACTTTACGAATCTAACGTAATGCCTTTCGGCCTGTGTAATGCTCCCGCCACATTTGAGCGGATGATTGACACCGTACTACGGGGCCTAAAGTGGAAGACTTGCTTATGCTACTTTGACGACATCGTCGTATTTTCGTCGACCTTCCATCAGCACTTGCAGCGCCTCGACGAAGTCTTGACATGCCTCTCTGCTGCTGGCCTTCAGCTGAATACAAAAAAGTGCCACTTCGCCAGCAAAACCATTAAAGTACTCGGACACCTTGTCAGCAAGGAGGGCATTTGACTTGACCCCGATAAGATTACCGCTGTCCTGCGCTTCCCCAGGCCTCAACGTGCCAAAGACTTGCGTAGCTTCCTTGGCCTAGCCTCGTATTTCCGGCGCTTCATACGTAACTTTGCCACCATTGCGGCGCCGCTCCATCAACTACTTCCTCCTGGAGCTCCCTATGTATGGTCGGACGAATGCTAAACTGCTTTTGACGCCCTCAAGCGTGCCCTCACGTCCGAACCTGTGCTTTGTCATTTCGACAACACCGCACCCACTCTTCTACATACTGACGCCAGCGGCCATGGTATCGGCGCTGTTCTTCTGCAACGTCAGCAAACTTCCGAAGAACGTGTGGTCGCATACGCAAGTCGCACGCTAACACCTGCAGAGAAAAATTATACGATTACCGAGCAAGAGTGTCTTGCCGTTGTTTGGTCCGTCCAAAAATTCCGGCCTTATCTGCACGGCCGCCACTTTACGGTCGTTAGTGATCACCACGCCTTGTGCTGGTTGGCGACGGTAAAAAATTTAACGTGCCGTCTCGGCCGTTGGATACTTCGTTTACAAGAATACGACTTCGACGTCACCTACAAGTCTGGAAAGAAACACCAGGATGCCGATGCTCTCTCGTTGTCCCCTACCACCGTCTTCAAACACTGCCTGCTTACCACCTTCCGTGAGCAACCCGCCGGACGTCTCTCCTGCATTTCCTTCACTCGCAGCTCTCGACCGGCTCCCACCTAGCCATTCTCATACGTTTGCAACTTGCCAACGTAGTGACCCCTACTGCCACTCCGTTATGAAACGTATTCGGGGATCCTCTCGCACACCTAACGCTCGACTCCGTCGGCAGTTGAAGAACCACAAGATTCAAAATTCGGTGCTATACCGGTACGTGTTTCATCCCGAAGGACACCGTTGGGTCCCTGTAGTTCCCCGATCACTTCAGACCCAGATACTGGAGACCTTTCATGACGATCCCACTGCCGGTCACTTTGGTTTTCATAAAACCTATGAGCGAATTCGCAGCCGCTTCTCTTGGCCTGGACTTGCAACAAGCGTAGCAAAATACGTGGCTTCCTGTTCGATCTGCCAACACTGCAAACGACTGACCTCACCTCCGGCTGGACTGCTACAACCTGTCCCGTGTCCTGAAGCTCCTTTCGCAGTAGTTGGTATCGACTTGTATGGTCCACTACCCTTATCGGCTGGCGGTAAACGATGGATTGTCACAGCTGTAGACCACTTGACACGGTACGCTGAAACAGCCGCACTACTTTCCGGTTCCGCAGCGGAGGTTGCATCCTTTTTCTTGGAAACCATCTTTTTACGACACGGAGCCCCACGTATTCTTTTGAGTGACCGCGGCAGGACCTTTCTGTCTAAACTTCTCGACGATGTTCTCCGTGCGTCCAATACGATCCATAAAGCGACTTCCAGCTACCACCCTCAAACTAATGGCCTCACAGAGCGCTTTCATCACCCGCCGTGGTTGCTCAGTGGCTATGGTGTTGGGCTGCTGAGCACGAGGTCGCGGGATCGAATCCCGGCTACGGCGGCCGCATTTCGATGGGGGCGAAATGCGAAAACACCCGTGTACTTAGATTTAGGTGCACGTGAAAGAACCCCAGGTGGTCCAAATTTCCGGAGTCCCCCACTACGGCGTGCCTCATAATCAGAACTGGTTTTGGCACGTAAAACCCCATAATTTAATTTTAAGAGCGCTTTCATCGTACGCTGTCCGACATGATTTCAATGTACATCAACCCTGATCACACCAATTGGGATGTTATTCTCCCATTCGTCACCTTCGCTTACAACACGGCCGTCGAACGCACAACGGGGTACTCGCCCTTTTTCTTTGTGTATGGTCGTCAACCAATCACTGTCCTCGACGTCTCTTTCTTTGACGTCCCCGTGCCATCGTCCACATCAACGTGTGAGCAATTTGTTTCGCGAATTACCCAGTGTCGCCAACACGCCCCCCTCAACACTGACGCCAGTCAACAAGACCGCAAAACTCGCTATGATGCATCCCACCGTGTCGTTTCCTTCCAGCCTGGAGACGAAGTGTTGCTGTGGACTCCAGTTCGCGTTGCTGGTTTATGCGAGAAATTTCAGTCCCGTTTTGTCGGGCCTTACACAGTTCAGGAACAGACTTCGCCAGTTAACTATCGTGTCGCGCCCGTTGTTACGCCTTTGGACGGCCGCTGCCGTACCACAGAGATTGTGCATGTTTCACGTTTAAAGCCTTTCATGCGGCGTTCGCCGCCATAGCCAGCGGCCAGGTTGGCCGCTTCCATGCGCGGGGGTAATTGTGTGAGCATTATATTACCCCTTCATCTTCTTCATCTGTATATACTCATCATCATGACCAGCGCCATTCGCTTCAGCGCGCGGCCTGCATAATAAACCGTCGAGGTTTAACAGCTGTCTCGCAATATATACAATAAAGGGCTCTGTAATTTCCACCGTGACGTTACGTAGGTACGTTGGCGCACTTCATGTAATAATGCCAGTCAGCCTACTCACATATACCGCATTACTAATCACATCTACCATGGCCTCGGCTTCATCCCAAGAAGCAATTGCCTACCTATTTTGATTACTTTCAACTCGGTAGGCTTAAGACAAGTCAAAATTCGAATAGGAATGCGTAGTATAGAATTATTATGGAACCTACCGTGATATAGAACGTATGCGTTACACTCGAGTCTGTCCAGAATCGCACAGTAACATTCATTTACTTTGACTATTCATTTATCATCAGTGTTAGTAAACAAAACGCATGCTGTGCCGATCTTTCCCCCCACCTCACCCCAAATTCAGTTGGGCGCAGGCTACCACCCTGCGTCTGCTACAAACAAATACGTACCCTTCACCCGCCCGCCTCCACCCTATATTCCCTGAAGTTTACTGTACCCCAAACTGCCGGTGCTGTGGCACTCACCCGGCTACGCTTGCGCATATGCTGTGGGAGTGCCCAGCACAGTACACTCACATTCACACCACGACCCTCTCGTCGAGGTTGTGTGAGGCTCTGCGGAGCTCCGCCCTCGACGACCAAACCTGGGCGGCAGAGCACGCCCGAGAGGCGGCGGTGAGGCAAGTCTCGACGTCCCCGCATCGCTATGTTTGCGTCGTGATGTCGCCTGAGCTTGCACAAGTTATACAATTGTACGCTCCAATATTCCATCATCAAGAGTTCGCGCTTGTCATCACGAATAAGCTAAAAAGCAACCTTGGCTTCAGAACGTATAGTCAGCGTCAAAAGTTTTCGTACCCCAGAAGGTGAAAAAATATTTATATTTCTACGCCTTAGTCACGCATCGTAGTATTCGGATTTATAGCGTATACTGGTCTAGAGTAAACAAAACAAAAGTTTTGCATTTTAAAGCGAAGCTTTGTACCTCTACCAGCCAAGGGTTCTGTCGTGTCCGTCGTAATCAAAAAACGATCTCGACGAACTGCTAACAATTGCAGGTATAGCAGTATAGCTTACTTGAATTCAGGCATTCAGCGTACAACTAAGCACTCGTTTTCGCAAGAAAAACCACAAAAACAAGCTTCAAAGTGATGAGCCAACATGATGGATGATAAGGACTGCGGGCAAACAACGGAAACAGGCTCGGCGCGGTCCGTAAGATTAGATTGCAGCTGTTGCAAAGCTTATGCAGCTGCTTGAAAGAGGGTTGACGTCATTCGAAACCCTTCCAGCCTAGTAACTGCTTCGGTTCATTTTCTAGACTACCCCCCTACGGGGTAGTCTAGTAGTGTATATCACACCGATCATAAAGCAGTAGTGAACATTGTTGTGAAGTAAATAATAATAAAGGCCGTGGTTAAAGTTACGTTGTAGTGTGTGAAATATCAAGTGCGCCGCAGTCACCGTGAGGGTGGCGTAAAAAGCTTCGCTTTCCAACCACCAATACCAGGAATCTGGGACATCGCCGAACAGCGCCTCTAGCGGCCGCCTCTGAAAACATGCGCATTTTCTATGGGAGAGCGTCATTTTTCCCAAATAACTAATCATAGAAGCCATCTTTCAAAATATTACCGTGGAAATAGGCTCTAGGAGCTTAGCCCGACATCTCATGCAAGCGGTACCATTACTTACGACAGAAAACCCGTTCCAAATTGCGGGCGAAGTTCGAAGTATGGGAGTCTATGGAAAAGGCCAAATTTTGGAGGCTTTTTTGGCCAGTAAAAAGCATTTTGCGATGAGCCTATTGCATCGATCGACGTATTATTGGGGATTTATCAACTTCAATGACTCGGCTTTCAGCTAGTTGCAGCAGCAACTCTTGAAATGGCAAAAAAGTCGTTCCAAAATCGCAGTTTTCATAACAAGGTCACAGAATTTATTGTGGTACGTATATAAACCTAGTTTTTGCCTCCGGTAGCACTCAAACCGATAGCCGAGCGTTCTGCGCGACCGCCGATTAGGATCGCTGATACCACGATTGGCAGTTCGCAGGTTCGAAGCCAGCGGCGCCGCTATTTTTTTTTATCCCTTTGTAGCTGCTTAGTTTGGCCGTTTCCCGTCAGATGGCATATTCCGAAACGCAGGTCATTTAGTTGCGGTTCTTGTTTCGTTTCTTTCTACTGTACCAACGTCTTCCTAAAAAAAAATAGCTGGCTGGTTTCGTGAACATGTGAACGTGCTTCTAAATTTCTTTTGCACTTTAGGTGTAATGTATTTTAGACAATAAACCCAACTTTGTGTTTTCAAAGTTGATTTCTTTCTTAAGGCAAACATTTATGAAGACATTACTAAGAAATATTTTTGCCTATTCAGCTATGTCATGGAAAGGCGTGTTTGTGCGACTTTTGTTCAGCCTGAAACGTACCACAAAAATAAATAGCTTCCCGTGAGGGCAATTAAAAGACGCAGAAGTAGAAAACTTGGCTGCAGCCCCAGACGTAGTATTCTTACAAAGGAATACAGAAGCTATTTGACTGAGTATATTTGCATTATATCAAAGCAGAATTTTTGCGTCCCGGATCTTCGGTGCAAATGAAGGCTGTCCGAATTATTTCACAAGCTTTTTTGCTTAGTACAAACCATTACCTCGAAACATAAACATTCTATCCTCAATATGCAGCGCACGTGTCTTATCATTTGAACCATTCCCATATACCTTCACGAAATTCCCGAAATACTAAAGGTCTTCATATCCTTTTACCACGACGTACGCAGAGGAGTATTGGAAATAATGCGAAAAGACACCGGGGCGTGTTAATGTAGTTTGTCGTGTAAAAATAGAGAGCGATTCCAATCACAGACCACACCCTTTTTGAGTTATGCCCACAAAGCGTTGCAAGAAGACATTTTTTTTGGTTAGAATCACCAAAGTTACTATGGCATTCTGCTGTTCTGTTCTTAACTAACTCTATTGCTGAATCAGATCGCAGCACCATGATATAATTACTGGTACAATTCTTCAGTAGTTCTGTAAGAATTTTCTCCTACGCTAAATTTAACGTGTTTGGACGATTGAAGAAACATGAGAAAGGACCGTGAGGCTTGACAAAATGTTCCCTTATTAGAATCGTTTATCACCCATATCGTTACGGTGGTATTGTCATGATCACTCCAGCGTCCACGGACACCATTTATCACTTTACTGCCTGTAAAAAAATACAAAAGTGTCGTTCCTTGTGCGTGAGTAGCACAATCGCAGCTGATCCTTTCAAATGGGCCCACTAAGCTACACCTTCCCTTTTCTGCCATGGTGCCACAAGAGATGTCAATTTCACCCTTGAACTTCTCCCTTTCAGTTTGCTAGAAAGTATAGGGACGTACACAAGACGAACAGGCGAAGTTTTGAAGTAGTCCTGAGATTTTAGTAAAATTTCATAGGCAATGTTATTATCCTTTATTTTTTTACATATTTATTACACCTGATTGGTGATAATAATGACGTGCTAGATAATAGTTCAGTTCTTCTACTTAATAAGTCATGTCTGAGTCTGCTGTCCTGAAAATTAACCAGGTGTAAGCACTGCATGACGTTGGCTGGAAGGCCATTCATTAAAAAAAATTGTGTGCAGAATAAAGAAAATGCAGGTGTTCAATCGCACAGTCGCCGCCAAAAGTTTACGCGGCCGAGGTTCTGCGAATAAGTTTATTTTCAACGCAGCTACCCCGCAGCCAGTAAAACTATGCAAAACTTTTGTTTTGTTTACTCTAGACCACTATACGCTGTAAATCCGAATACTACGATGCGTGACTAAGGCGTAGAAATATAAATATTTTTTCACCTTCCGGGGTACGAAAGCTTGTGACGCTGACTATACGTTCTGAAGGCGAGGTTGCTTTTTAGCTTATTTGTGATGACAAGCGCCGAGCTCTTGGTGATGGGATGTTGGAGCGTAGAATTGTAGAACTTGTGCAAGCTCAGGCGACTTCACGACGCAAACCTAGCGATAGAAGCTCAGAAGGAGGAATAAACATTTATTGTAGAGCCAGCACTTTATGATGGCCGGGCCTAAGCCTCCCATGAGGGGACGTCGAGGGCTTGATTTGCCGCCTCACGGGCGTGCTGGGTCGCCCAGGTTTGGTCGTCGAGGGCGGAGCTCCGTAGAGCCTCACGCAACCTCGACGAGGGGGTCGTGGTGTTAATGTATGTGTACAGTGCTGGGCACTCCCACAGCACATGCGGAAGCGTAGCCGGGTGAGTGCCACAGCACCGGCAGTTGGGTGTACTGTAGACTTCAGGGAATATAAGGTGGAGGCGGGCGAGTGAAGGGTACGTATTTGTTTGTAGCAGACGCAGGGTGGTAGCCTGCGCCCAGCTGAATTTGGGGTGAGGTGGGGGGAAACATCGGCACAGCATGCGTTTAGTTTATTAACACTGATGATAGATGAATAGTCAGAGTAAATGAATGTTACTGTCTAATTCTGGACAGACTCGAGTGTAATGCATACGTTCTAGATCACTGTAGGTTCCATACTAATTCCATACTACGCATTCCTATTCGAATTTTGGCCTGTCTTAAGCCTACCGAGTCTTAAGTGATCAAAATAGGTAGGAAATTGCTTCTTGGGATGTAGCCGTGGCCATGGTAGATGTGATTAGTAATGCGCTATATGTGAGTAGGCTGACTGGGATTATTACATGAAGTGCGCCAACGTACCTACGTAAAGCCATGGTGGAAATTATGGAGCCCTTTATTGTAAATATATTGAAGTCATCTGAGAGTGTCTCTGGTAAAAAGTTATAAGTTTATAATATGAGGACTGATTAGCCTTCTGTTAAGCTGTTAGGAAAAATGCCATCTATTGTGGTTAAAATTACAACGTTATCAGCGCTTCCAAAAGAAAGTGACTATACAATTAAGTCCATTTTTCTCGGGCGTTCATGTCACCTAGGTACCACCGCCTGACCCGAGACCTTTATGTTTTAAAATCTGCCCCGATGACGTAAGTTACGTTGCGGAAAAAAAAACCTTTCTAAAGAATGAACCATAACACCTTCCCGACAAAGCGCAGTACGTTGCCGCAAGTCGTCATTTGTGATAACGATAAGAGCGACAGCCCGTCGTTAAAAATGACTTGTCACTCCCCGGTTTTTCTTTTTTGCTCAAGGACGCAACTAACCAGCACAAGGGTAATCCCTCCCTTCGCATGATGCTTGCGACCTTTCTGGTTCTGGACAAGCGCGTTGTTTGTGTATATTTCAGGCGCTTGGCATCGAAAGGCTTAAACCTTTAAACAGCGAAAGGCTGTCACAGTCGCTTCGGTAGCTGCACGGAAAGCGAGGACAATCAGTCTACTTTCAGCACACGCGCTCTCAACCAAGACATATTTGCGAGAAAGGGGCTCCTATATTACCCATAGCGAGAAATGTGTCCACAAATTACACCTCATTATCCCGATGTGTTTATGAGCCGCACTCTGCGGCCTGTATTCCGTGTTATGACAAAAAATATAGTTTGTGCAGTGTCAGTAGCCTAAACATAAAACAGGAAATTGAAGTCATCACATCAACTATCATATATCATAAATTGAAAGAAATAAAACTGAAACTGTACTTCATAATACTCGCACTGCAAACTTTTATGCATGTGATTCATTTCAATTTCCTATCTGTTCCAGGGTAGAAATATGCTGTTCAGTTGGTAAACACAGATTATTTAGCAAAATTTGCTAAGAATTTTTGCCTCCAACATATGTTCCTATTGGTCATGCACATTTCTATCTATCAAATATATGGTCGAAACATCACAAAGTCGAATTGTGAATCATTTAAAAGTTAAACTAGCTTCTCCACATAGGGGAAATGCCGTAGGAATTTGAGAATGTAATAATACACAATCATTTGGTTGCATAAACTTCCTGGCTATAGGCATGTAATGAAAAGCTCAAATGTATTACACGGCTTTGTCTTTTCGCAGCAATTTCATTCACTGCATTTATAAAGCAATGTACGTTTTTTTTTTATTTTAGCGCGTGAGTCCAAAAACACATAGCAACTTATTTACCAAAGCGATATAAGTTTCAAAAGCTTGTTAATTAGGTTGTCATTTGAGCAAATAAAACGAGAGACTTTCATGCACAGACAAAATAAGCGGCTAAGAGGAACAACAGTCCGAGACGCGCGAAAAGAAATTATCGTCTACATGAGTAATAAGATGAAACGTTCGCGCGCACTTCCGGAAAATGCTGGGCTACGATCACACAGCTTCGCTGTTTCAAGCGTTGCGCGGCCGAGTGCAAGGTTTTTTATTAGCAATATGTGTGATATTATTGAACCGGGATACAATTTTTGTGGATGATTGTGTACTGTGTGCAAGGGCATCTAATGAGTCATTGTTTTTATTGGCGGCCGACTTGAAGCGCGTATAAAAATGGGGGAGGGAGGAAGCGAAGAGAGGAAAGGCAGGGAGGTCAACCAGACGAACGTCCGGTTTGCTACCCTACACATGGGGTAAGGAAAAGGGGGAATAAAAAGAGGAAAAGAGGAGGAGAGTGAGCATTGTGTGTGCAGCGAAGCACCATAACACCAAAGTCAAGTCCCATAGCTAGTGATGTGCGTTGTAGACATCTGACATGAACCAAGGGCCAGTGGTCGTTGTGTGAATAGGAGGCTGCGGGTGAGCCATGGGGCTTACTCGAGACTTGCAAGCACTGGATTGAGAGCATCCTAGTACTTGCACTGCACTTCGCGCTGACGGAGTATGCAGCTTGCTTAAGAGTATACGTAGGGTATTTACTAGGGACCGAAGCATCACAACCACTTGCCGGTCTTCTTCGGGCAATTTATCGGGAGTCGGCATTGTGGACTCTACCGCGGTGCAATGTATTCTTTGATGTGACTGTGGTGCCGGCTGTGGCATCGGTTGTGACTCCGGCTGTGGCCTCGGCTGTGGCTTGAACTGCGGCGTCGGCTGTGGCTTGAACTGCGGTGTCGGCTGTGGCTTGAACTGTGGCGTCGGCTGTGGCGTCGGCTGTGGCCATGGCTGTGGCTTCGGCTGTGGCTTCGGCTGTGGCTTCTGCTGTGGCGGCGGCTGTAGCTTTGGTAGCGCGGGCCAGGCTTCAGTATTGGTGTTCTCCGGCACGACCTTGTCAGAGTTAGACTCGACTCCGCGAGGCCTAGGGGGCAGAGGAGGAGGAGTTGTCGGATGTGCAGCGCTCTTCATAGAGGAATCTTCGTTCTTTGAAGTCCGACGGCGTCGGGAGCGTCGCTTTCTAATGGCCGCAACAGCTTCCCGACGAGACGAACGGTCTCTTGCCATCTGCTTCAAGACCGCCCTTTCTTTCCTCAATTTAGGGCAGTCCTTTGAGGTAGCATCATGGGACCCAATGCAATTGGGGCATTTGAGCACTGTGGCTACACAGGAGTCTGCAGCGTGGGGCTGTGCGCAGCGCGAGCAAACTCTCGTGTTCTCGCACACAGCGCTCACGTGTCCCAGCCTCAGGCAGTTGCGGCATTGGAGTGGTCTTTGGATAAATGGACGCACGGGGTGTCTAAAGTGGCCCACCTTGACGTGTGAGGGAAGAGATTCGCCCTTGAAAACCACCTTCACACAGCGGGGACGTGCCGAGTCGAGACACATGAGTGATCGCGCAGCCATCAACGGCTGGCTTAATTAAAATCGGCAAGTCGGCGCTGGAGATGGAGACGTCCACGTCGCTGATGACACCAGTAGCGGTATCACTGTCCAGAGGAATGCACGAGCGGACCTTCACGCCGCCAAGTTCCGTAAGTTTGCTCAAAGTTATCCGTGCCGTCTCATGTACGACGTCAATAGCCAAGACATTTTTTCGTGTGTTGACTCTGACATCCGTGACTTGATTTGGCACCACCGCTTCGAGAAACACCGAGACGGACTGTCTGTTGAGTCGCCTCAAGTTGTCGGTAGCAAGTTCTGGTATAAATAGAATTGTACTGACCGCGCTATTCCGAGTCGGTCCTGCAGTCGACGTGCTTGAAGACAGGTAAGCCCTGGTGTTTCTTCGTTTCGCCTTGCGGCTCCTCACAAGCTGAAAGTCGTCATCGGAGAAGTCCTCACTGCTGAGCGAGTAGGTACTGGTATCGTCGCTGTCGGTGTCGCTCTGGAGGCCGGTCCGCTTCCTAGACGCAGCCGCTGCTGAAGTTGCCATCCCCAACAGAGGCGCGGGGACGTCAGCTTGCATCCGTGCAACAATCCATGACGGCTACCCGGAGATTTACAGAGAAATCAGGCGAAAACAGCAGAGCTAGAGAAGTAGCGTTCTGGCTCGCCCGTATAAAAATGGTGTGTCACTAATAGCATGGCCCTAAACATAAATAATTATGTAGACATTAGCTTCACTACAAAAATGTTACAAAATCAGATATAAGTATTTGTTAAGTGGCCAGTTGAAATAAAAAAATAATTCACCTGTGAAATATTTAGGTCTTATGCTGTCAGAGGATGGCTCTTGGTCATAACATCTCAATACCGTAGTTAGAAATGCCGGGCATGCCCTTCACTTGCAACAAAGTTTAAAACACATAAGTATTAACGTAAAAGAGCAGCGTAAAAAACAAATTTTACCAATGTTGGTGTAGGCATGCCCTGTGTTGAATGCGGTTTCTGATGTGCATATCAATGCAGCATTGGGTGAACGTTAAAGAACCCCAGGTGGACTAAAGTAATCCGGAGTCCCCCACCACGGCGTGCCTCATAATCAGATTGTGGTTTTGGCACGTAAAGCCCAACAATAAATTTTTGCATATTAATGCTCTAGAAAAAGTCCAATTCGTCGCGACACTGTTCGACCTGGGGATATACAACCACTTTCTAAGTGTAAGAGGAAAAAATAACTTGACTGGATCCTTTTGCTTGAACAGGGAAGCAGGTTACGTCTTAAATTGTTTTACTCAATCTTTCATAATCATATTGACACGTATACATGTTTATCTTTCACCGGTGACCACTTTTCACCGGCTAACAAATGTTAAACGTAATCGCTAGGCACAGGACGCGCCTGCAGGTATCGGAAGTTTCTGGAACGTTATCGATGCTTCTATCCGTTGTCTCTTGTCACCGACGCTCATGTCATCTGATTGTATGAGCAACGCGAATTATCTAGAACTTTCTGGAAGACACGCGGGTACCACGGATTATTCTGGGACCTTCGATGACTCATGTATAAAAGCCGACGCGTTTCGCCGCTCATCAGATTTCGACGATCGCCGTCTGTGTTCATCGCTTTCGTTGTGCTTCGAGTGTAGCTTGATTTTGTGGGCCTGCAAGGGTTCGCCGTCAGCGCGCCACGTCCACAGCTTGGCGAGCGGTCACGTGACATCGCCGACTACCTCGCCAGAGCCCAGTGGCAATCACGACGACCCTCACGCTCGCCGTCACCAGGCCGCTACATCTCGCCCCGGGTTGGGCCGGGTAAGGGCTGTATGCCGGCCCAACCTGGGGCCGATCTCCTAGCCCTTACCCGGGAAACTAAAGGCAGCAACCGATGGAGGTGCGGTTGCTGTACGACGCAATGCTGAAGATACTCCGCCGCCGACGAACTAAATTCGCGAATCATCATGACGAGGTATCAGCATAGCGCCTGGCAAGAGCCTTGACGACAACACTTCGCCGCCGAAAGTAGACCTACCAACGCGACGTAGCAGCAGCGCAGCAAGCCGACGCAGCCGTGATCCGACGCCACGACTTAACCGTAACGCCAGACGATGGTCTACCGATCTAGACGTGCTATTCGATGGTCATAACGTCACCGCTCTCGTCGACACTGAAGCCGACTATTCCGTCTGCAGTGGCGAGTTCGCCGCCAAGTTGAAGAAGGTGAAAACGGCCTGGCAAAGACCCGATATCCGGACAGCGGGAGGCCACCTAATAACGCCGGCTGGAATCTGCACAGCGCGAGTCACGGTAAACAACCGCACTTACCCGGCGAGCTTCGTAATCCTGCAGCACGGCTCCAGGGATGTTATCCTAGGCATGGACTTTCTAAACCAACACGGTGCAGTCATCGACTTAAGGTCCAAGTCGATAACGCTTTCAACGCACAACGCGACACCACCGGATACAAACACCAGTTACCATGCCTTGAATGTGCTAGAAGAACAAGTCACCGTTCCGCCTCGCTCCAGCGTAATGATTTCCGTCGGTACCGAAGTGCCTACAGACATGGAGGGTGTCATCGAGGGCGATCATCACTTACTGCACGACCGTGAAATGTGCGTCGCTAGAGGCATAGGTGAGCTACATGAAGGCAAAGCAAGAGTGATGCTTACGAGCTTCAGCCACGAATACAAGCACATTAACAAAGGCACCACGGTCGCCTACATCGACGAAATAGTACAATCCAGCGGTGCTTTCGCCTTCACGGATTCTAGTGCACCTGCAACGATGACTGTAGTACCTGAACCAACTTTCGACGTCAATCAGAACCTTCCCAATCATAAGAAAGAATAGCTAAAAGCTCTGCTCTTGCAATACAAGAACTGCTTCTCGTCGTCGTCAAAAGTTCGACAAACCTCTGTCGCCAAGCACCGCATCATAACCGACGAATATGTCCGCCCACTCGGTCAGAGACCCTACCGAGTTTCGGCGCGCGAACGCGAGGCCATAAGGCAACAAGTCGACGAAATGCTACGCGACGACATCATCCAGCCATCCAAGAGTCCGTGGGCGTCCCCCGTGGTGTTAGTAAAGAAGAAGGATGGAACGCTACGTTTCTGCGTCGATTATCGTCGCCTCAATAAAATCACGAAGAAGGACGTATACCCTCTCCCACGTATTGACGACGCCTTGGATCGACTCTACAACGCAAAATACTTTTTGTCAATGGACCTCAACACCGGCTACTGGCAAGTCGAAGTCGACGAGAGGGACCGGGAGAAGACTGCCTTTATAACACCAGACGGACTGTTCGAGTTGAAGGTCATGTCGTTTGGTCTTTGCTGGGCACCTGCGACTTTCCAACGTGTCATGGATAATGTACTGGCAGGCTTGAAGTGGCAGACTTGCCTCGTCTATTTGGACGACGTCGTTTGCCTCAAGCTTCGAGGAACACCTCCGGCGCCTTCAAAAGTTCTTCAAGTTATCAAGACCTCCGGACTCACGTTAAAGCCAGAAAAGTGCCGCTTCGCATACGAGGAGCTCTTGTTTTTGGGCCACGTCATCAACAAGTCTGGAGTTTGCCCTGACCCACAGAAAACTGCGGCCATCGCTGACTTTCCTCCGCCCGCCGACAAGAAGGCAGTCCGTAGATTTCTTGGACTGCGCGCCTATTACAGGCGCTTCGTGAAGGACTTTTCACGGATCGCTGAGCCACTGACGTACTTCACGAAGGCCGACGTCAAGATCAAGTGGGAGACGCCGCAAGTCGAAGCATTTGAAGAACTGAAGCGACGCCTGCAATCGCCGCCAATACTTGCACATTTCGACGAAAAAGCCGATACCGAAGTGCACACCGACGCAATCAGTGTAGGACTCAGCGCTGTGCTTGTGCAGAGGACTGACGGACTAGAAAGGGTTGTAAGTTACGCTAGCCGGTCGCTGTCGAAGGCGGAAACAAATTATTCCACAGCCGAAAAGGAATGCCTCGCCATCATCTGGGCTACATCAAAGTTTCGTCCCTACCTCTATGGCAGGCCCTTCAAAGTTGTCAGCGACCACCACGCCTTGTGTTGGCTAGCTAACTGGAAGGATCCTTCAGGTCGCCTCGCACAATGGAGTCTGACACTTCAAGCATTCGACATCACCGTCGTTTACAAGTCCGGGCGAAAGCACTCTGACGCCGACTGCTTGTCTCGCGCCCCCGTTGAACCGCCGCCACAGGACGACCAGGATGACGACACTTTGTCGGGACCCATCAGTCCTTGTCTGCTTGTCTGGCGACCCCGTCGAACCGCCGCCACAGGACGACCAGGATGACGACACTTTCTTGGGACCCAACAACAGCGAGCTGACCCGGAACTAATGAGCCTTGTAGACTGCCTGGAAGGCAAGACCGTCATTGTGCCCAAGGTGTTCAGGCGAGGATTGGCGTCGTTTTTCTTGCAAAACGACATTCTCTTAAAGACGAACTTCTCGACTGTTCGAGCCAACTACCTCCTCGTGGTACCCTCAGCATTGCGTCCAGAGGTTCTGCGAGCTCTCCAAAGCGACCCAACGGCTGGACACCTCAGTTTTTCCCGCACGCTCGCGAGGATCCAAGAAAAATACTACTGGCCTCGCCTCTCTGCCGACGTCGTCCATTACGTAAGGACATGCCGAGACTCTCAGCGACGCAAAACACCGCCGACAAGGCCAGCCGGACTTCTACAGCCGATCGAGCCACCTCGCCGACTGTTCCAGATGATCGGGATGGTCATACTGGGGCCTTTCCCGACGTCGACGTCCGGGAATAAATGGATCGTCGTAGCTACGGACTACCTCACGCGCTACGCCGAAACAAAAGCCTTGCCCAAAGGCAGTGCCGCCGAGGTAGCCCGATTTTTCGTTGAGAACACCCTCCTGCGTCACGGCGCCGCAGAAGTCCTCGTCAACGACAGAGGTACAGCCTTTACGGCAGAACTAACTCAAGCCATCCTGCGATACAGCCACACAAGCCATCGCCGAACCACCGCCTACCACCCGCAGACGAATGGCCTCACCGAGCACCTAAATAAGACCATCGGCGACATGCTGGCAATGTACGTCGACGTCGAACACAAGACGTGGGATGCCATCCTTCCGCACGTGACCTTCGCATACAACACGGCCGTGCAAGAAACGACGCACGTGGCGCCGTTCAACCTGGTCTACGGAAGGAACCCGGCAACGACGCTTGATGCCATGCTACCGGACGTCACCGACGAAGAAAATCTCGACGTTGCCAGCTATTTGCAGCGTGCCGAAGAAGGCCGACAGCTCGCCCGCCTGCGCATCAAGAACCAGCAGAGGACCGACAGCCGACACTACAATCTTCGACGACGCTACGTCGAGTACCAGCCCGGCGACCGTGTTTAGGTCTGGACTCCGATACGCCGACGAGGACTTAGCGAGAAACTGTTACGTCGCTATTTCGGACCATATAAGATCATCCGACGTATTGGCACACTGGACTATGAGGTCGTGCCAGACGGTATTTCGTAATCACAGCGGCGCCGGGCACGACGTGAAGTCATAGAGTTTCTCACTATAACACCTAGACGGTAAACTGGCGCCACCGTCTATGCGATTTTCTTAAAGGGCGCCGTGCCCTCATGGGAATGACGGGATATGTGTCTGCGAGGCTTGTGTTGGCTGGTGTTGTACGAGGCTCCGTTTAAAACGTGTCTATATGGCTACACAAATAACGCATTCTTAAAATAAAATCTACATAAAAGGCTTTCATTCACCCATATTACATCTCTCAATAAAGTTTACTCACCTGCAATGCAGCATCAAGCGAAGAAAAGCAAGAACAGACGACAAGTTGTTCCAAAGCGAGCGAGAATCTTATCGTCTGCCCTCCAACTTTAGCGGCCAGCTGATACTTATTACGTTCCATAGAATTCTGCGTTGAATAGTATGTCCTCAAAATTAAACAAAACATGTTTTTGTGTAATAATAAAGCTAAAGCAGTTTTTTACGTGCTGTTTTAGCAGGAAATGAATCATTGTGACAGACGGAACGGTACTAGACAGGTGCGTCTTCAAGGCGTTCTGGCTCTCCAAGAACGATGCCAATCCGAAGTCACAATATACCGGCATTCCCATGGATACCACAGCGCAGCAGCGCCAGTTTTCCCTCTAGGTAATATAGTGAGAAACTCTAAGCGTGAAGTCATCCACGTGGTGCGTCTTAGCCCTTTCTACGCCCGCTGACGAACTTCGGTACTTTGTTACTTTGCTATTGTTTGTTGTATTTATTGCGATAGCAATTATATGGACACTTAAACCGGATTTCTGCCGTCGGCGTCGCTGTCGCCGTCGCCGTGAGGTTCCGTATAGATTCCAAGGGCGATAAAATCGTCGCCGCGCGCCGTATGCGCGAGCGAAAGCGCAAGGGGGGGGGGGGGACGCGCGCGCTATCACGGAGAGCGAACGCACGGCCGAAAGCAAACGCGACCGTCGCGCGAAAGGCCGTGGGGGTATGGGAGGGAGGGAGGCGGGGCGACGCTGTGCTCCTGCACCAAAGGCGTATCTTGCAATCGGGCGTAAGGGGAACTTGCCACTCTATCTCCCACGCAAAAGCAACAAAGCGGTAAGGCAGCGCGGGGAGGGAGGGGGGGGGGGCGCAGCTTCTACTCTGCCAACAACTCCGTTCGTACTTTGCCCGGCTGTGGCCGTCGCCCGCACGGTCTCCTATCTCCACACGGCTCTGACCTTTGTATGCGCTGTGCATCCGCCGCTCAGTTTCCTTTGAAGCGATAGACCCCACGAACCTTGCCCGCTGCGGCGGCTGCGATTGCTGCCAACGTTTTGACAGTCGTTGTATGCGGTCATTCAGTGTGATCTATTCATGTTTGCTTGTGCGCGCTGACACCACGCTTGTTAATTCAGTTAGTAAGCGGATGTGTCCAAGTTTATGCAGCCGATAAAACTACTATCCCTACTCCGAATAGCTCTCTACTAATTTGCTATCGCAATTGATGCTTCGCCTTTCGGGCGAAACTGAGACTTTTTTTCTCTCTCTCTGTACGCGTGGTTTTGTTTTCGCTTTCTTGTTTGTATCATCGGGACGATGCTTTTTAAGGGGAGGGTATTGACACGTATATATGTTTATCTTTCACCGGTGACCGCTTTTCACCGGCTAAAAATGTTAAACGTTATCGCTAGGCACAGGACGCGCCTGCATGTATGGGAAGTTTCTCGAACGTTATCGATGCTTCTATCCGTTGTCTTTTGTCACCGACGTTCATGTAATCTGATTGTATGAGAGACGCGAATTATCTAGATCTTTCTGGAAGAGAAGCGGGTACCAGGGGTTATTCTGGGGCCTTCGATGACTCATGTATAAAAGCCGACGCGTTTCGCCGCTGATCAGATTTCGACGATCGCCGACTGTGTTCACCGCTTTCGTTGTGCTTTAAGTGTAGCTTGCTTTTGTGGGCACATGTTCGCCCAATAAAGAATCAGTTTCGTCATACACAGTTTTACGACTGTTTACTTCAGCGTCACTACTACATGACAGTATGGGAATCTGCTGATCAGACTCTCTGAAGTAGAGCACTGCACGGGCCGGTTTTTCAGGTCCGGGCCTGGCCCGAGCCCGAAAGTACCATTCTTTGGCCGGCCCGGTTCTGTTCCACCCATTAGCCCTTTTGCCTTTACGAAGCTAGCTCGCGTTCTCGATTATTGTGAAGATACTGTCATGTGATCAACGGCCGCCGGGCGGTCTTCAAGCTGCATCATAGCAAGTTTTTGCCCTGCATCCCTTCTTTATGGTTACTTGATAATTTAACTGTGAGAGAAATAAACATTTCATTACTAGCCGAACACCCACAGATTATTATGTGAATATTTGGTATGAAAACAAACCATGCAATGGACAGTTAGGAAAATAGGGAGGGATCAGGCTGGCAACAACCACCGGGAGTGGGAGAACCCCGGCTTACATTTAGGGATGAAGTTGTAAAAAAGCACATCGGTTGATCACCATGCTCGTGCTTTAAAGTGTGCGGCAACATACTATAGCGAAGGCATAGGTGAACACTACCATACACGCCGCCGCCCGCCATTTAATCTCACTTTTTAATCTCATATAGTCATTCTGATGTACCTACAGCGATAGAACTCGAGCCACTAATTTTGGCGCGAATGTAAATTTAGATACGCTGGTTACTGGTTTTCAGAAATACGATAATACACGGCCACTAGAAGCTTTTTTTTTCATTAAACAGAAATTGTTGACCCACAAGGCTAACGCTCATCATATTTTCACGCGGAACATGCCATCTTTATTGCTTTATTCGGCTTCATTATAATGATGTCAATTTTTCAATCGACAATTTAGGCACCCTTGTTTAGAAATATATGCAAATTTAGACTCTGTCTAATTGTGTTTCAGTACAGTGCATCTACAACGTAGGCTTTCCTTGTTTTTTTACTCCGCCAGATTAAAGTATGATCTGCTTGCTTATTCACGTAAATTCGCAGACAACGCACCTAGTGCTACAAAAACATATACAAGGCTGCGAACACGAGGGTCGCGCCACTTAACGAGTGGAAATAGCATTCAAAATAAAAATTTACGAGGCAATAAAGTGCTTTGCATTTCTATTTTGTTTTTCATATTCCCCTCCCCAATGTTGAGAAATTTTGCAGCATCCGCGTAGTCTTAAAGCATTTGTCCAAGAACAATATACACTTGAAAGTCTCAGTTTAATTAGTTGGGCTAATTGTGATATAACCTACGGCAGAATATTCAACTCGCTTGAAAATATAACGAAGAAAATTAATGGAAACCAGTAGTAAGTTGCCCTGTGCCTTAGGACACAAAAAAGTTGCAAATTAACTTTTCAGAATTTGTTTGCTACAATTTTATCAGTGTACTCTAATGCTTCTTGAAAACTTATTTAATATTTGTTTTTCCGTTAAAATGATCATGCCGAAAATCTAGATATTTTTGTGCAGCAACAAAATATTGCCGTCGACTCTGCCTCTAGGCACGTCTTCCGCTCTTGAAAAATGTAACGAGCTCTATCGAAACTCATCTCATTGATTCCCGTTAAGGATAGCTCGGATACCTGAGACAGTCTAATGAATGTTTTTGCAGCGAGTCTCGCACCAATCCAATAGTTTTCAATTTCTTTAGCGCGACTGCAATGCATATATATTTCTAACTCTTTGTCAGGTTGATTCAAATCTGTGATGTCTAGCAACTCATGAAGTGTGCCTTTCGCCGCTATTCCCACCCACCCAAATGTGTTTCTCCTGGTCGATAGGCGGCGCCGCTGTCGAAATCATACCGCTACCTCCATCAAACTTCGGGTCGTCCGTCACATGCCTGAGCACGATCACCTCTAGGAATTCGAGGTGTTAATAGGCTGGGAACAATGTGGACAAGAGTTCGTTAGTGTCGCGAAGACGAAAGAATTCCTGCAGAACCCATGTTAAGATGATTATCGAAGTTAATGCGATTAGCATTTACACAATCTAGCGAACAAGAAGCGACACACCGTGTTAGCTAAGACATCTTTGTTTAGAATCCGTAGTGTTTCTCCTCATTTTCAAGTGATTCGGCTATATGCGGCCATACACTGTCTCCCTGATTGACCCGATTTGTTATGACCATCGCTCGCCAATGTTACCTCACGATGGTAGAACAAGGACCGCAGGCCGACAGCGCATTCAGTGACGACGATGGAATTACGAGGTAGGAATGATGTCGATAGAATGACGAAGGCATATAAGGACGACGGCATGACGACGATGAGAGGATTCTGAAGTGACGGCGATAAAGAATTGCGACGGAATACAATGCCATGACACCGGTGTTCTAATCTCGATTGATTGACAATAATAGCACAATACTAGTGGAATGAAATAGAAATTATGCTGATGGAACGGAAGGTGGTATGACGACCAACGCATTTAGTCATTTTTAGCCAACCAGACACGCTTCTGAATAACATACCAGCCTGCTCCTTTTCTTTTCTCCTATTCCTTCCCAAGACGTTTTGCAAACATATCCTCTGCCGTTGAGCTCAGTACGCCAGTGCTCTAGCTCATTAGGCCACGATCACACGTTTACAAACGTATCTTGCCAACAAGTATATTATTCAAGCTCGAACTTAGGGGGAACATTGAGCGTGGGGGCTCCTATCGAAATACATGGGAAATCGGAAATAGTTTCTCAGAGCAACCAATGCACCAAATTTGATGAGTTATGTTGAATTTAGAAAAAAAAAGTTGAAGTGTAGTGATTGCCGAAAGGGATATTATTATTATAGGCTGGTCTACCTTTCTTACGTCAAATTTTAAAGAATTGCCAAATTTCGAAAAAGAAAACTTGGCGTATAGAGCTATGTAGCTCAGCAGCTAAATATGATATCGGAATTCTGTAAACTGCACCTAATAATATATCGAAAGCGGATAGCAATCATATATCATACACCATCCTGAAATATACCACTATGTTGTGAATGTTGCATTTGCAAAACCCTTCCAAAGATTATAACAAATTCACGTAAGTTTTAAGTTAAAGCAAAAAAATTGCTCGCTTTTGATGCTCCAACGGGTGCAGTTTATAGAAATGCCATATTTGTTTTTAATGGCTGAGTTTCGGATTTGTAAACTTCATGCTTCTATTTTTTTGAAATTTACGAACATCCTGCAATTCTTTGAAAACATTACACTATCTAAACGAAAATTCTATTTGCTGCAGTCTCTGCAATTTAACTTTCCCCTAAATGCAACACATTTCATTCAAATCGGTTCAGCGGTTTTCTCATGAAAGCATTCCTGCATTTTACATGTATTTGATAATCCGGCATCGAAGATAGGCCCGAGCTAAAGCTTCCTCTTAAACAATGGATCACGCCAGTTTTATAGGAAACCCATGAAACAGAACCCTGACGTATACGCAAGACCGTGGCCACAGTGGTGTACAAATAAAAAGTCTGCTCAAGGAAAAAAATATATATTCATCGGAAGCTTCGCGGGAGCCGTTATCTCGATCAGACATCTCTCCAGAATGCGGACGAGCTTTCTGGCGAAGTGTCTAGCAAAACCATCGATTCATTGTCAGTAGAGCAAGTAGCTGGCCGTCTTCGAGATAACGCTGATACACAAGCGCGCTCGTTTCCAAGCACCGAGGTGAAGCCACAGCTTCAGGGTGTGTTTCTTTTTATTGCGCTTTCTTTAGTTGTGCGTCATAGCATACGTCATAGCGGGAATTTCGAATTCTTTAAGGTCGATACGCCACGTGGTGGCGAAAAAAGGAAACTGTACGAAATGTCCCTAATTCCTGGTATTGTTATGCCTTTGTTCCCAATTGGCTCCCTTGAGAAAGATGGCAGATTTAAATAATCACCGATTTGAATGGTGTTTAAATGCGCGCGCCTGAGAGCAGTACATTTCACTCTGCAAGGAACTGGGAGTGACGTTCATTCAAAGTGATTCCGAAATATAGTTATTATTGTTTAACTATATTTTCATTTATTAAAACTTGCCAAAGTGGTCAACACCTCAATAGATAAAAAATAGGTACCGGGAAAGAGTTCAATATTCTATAGGTATCAGTGACCAACACCCGCATTGTGTTTATTGCCATAAGTAATTGATGAAATTGAAGACAGGATTATTGATTCATTCTACACGCTATTTCGTGAAGTATTTAATTGCGACAAGTATAACGGCAAGCCAGAACTACAGCATCATAATTTTGCTACTTCCAGTCCTAGCAATCGATATCAATATTAGCTTCTTGTGGCCCCCGCTTAAATTTATTCTGCAGTGAATGGAATCAGAGGAAGACAATGACAATAGAGGGACTGACTACCAGTTGTTTTCACTCAATTTCTTATATGAAACTTTTGGTTTTTAAATAAGCAGAATTACTTTCTACGCTGCACGAGTCTTATATTATTTTTCTTATCTGAAGTCAAATATAGCATTTTTGTTATTGGCATTCTAAATGTGTAAGTGAGCTATTATCCACTTTATATCGTTTTTTTTTCGTAGACACAGCCTTTTTTCTCGTCTTCTAGCTGTTGTCGGTCGTTGCCAATGCATAATGGGCGTGGTGTTTGTCCACAGAAAGCACCCCGCATACTTAAAGAATTATGGAGCAATCATGATCGATTCATTTATTTTGAAGGTGCCAACGCAACTCGAGGGCTACAAGAGGTACAGTCAACCACAAAAGTTTGCGGACCACGCGAGCGCGTGCCAGACTGCCTATCCGCGCCACCTAGCGGTACGCCACCTAGCGGCGACAGGGGCGCTCTCCCGGATATGAGCCCTCTTGGTACTCGCCTGCCTGTTAATTTTTTATTCCCGTGCATGACATTGTTAGTTCGTTGTGTTGACGCAGAGCGCTGTCTGCGATAAGACCGCCACATATCTGGCTTGATAGCAGTATCGGAGCAATCACTGCAACCTTTGTCGACTGGTGTGCCAGTGGGTAGATAAGTTTCACGAAGCGCTGCGACGATTTTTTTACGCGACGTTTACTGGCGCACTTTGGTTGGCAGCATCTTGGTCCAATGAGTGTTGCTGCTTCTGCGTCTTGAGAGAAAGGGTAGGGAGGTGTTTCACTGTCATCAAAAATAGAAGAAAAAGCGGATGCATAGAAAATTTTCTTTCACACATGGGCGCATCTTCGCATCAGTCGCTGAAAACGTAGTAGACTTGCTTCAGGCCACGTGGTGATTGCCTATTTGGAAAGATGCCGCTGCGTGTTCCACTTGACGAAAGAAGGCACATTGTGCGTTTATTTATAGAGGGAATACCTCAGCGCGAAATCTGCCGCCGAACCAACAGGAGCCGGACTGCCGTGAATAGGATTATTCAAGCTTTCCGCGACGATGACAGATTCACAGATATGGAGCGCCGTGGGCGTCCAAGGGCCACGACTGAGGAAGAGGACCGCCTGATTACGGCCGCCATCGTGGCTATTCCTTTTCAAAGTGCAGAGGATATCCGAGAAGCGCTCTCGCTCACGGTATCGTCTGAGACTGTAAGAAGAAGGCTGAGTGAGCTTGGCCTGCAGTCTTTCGTAGCAGCACAGAAGCCCTGCCTCTCAGACAGCCAGCTACAAGAACGACTCATGTTCGCTACAGCAATGAAAGATTGGACAACAGAGAAATGGGGCGATGTCATCTTTAGCGACGAGTCAACTTTTTCCACGCGCTGGGACCAACGGAAGCGGGTTTGGCGTCCACTAAACTGCAGGTGTGTTTACAGTGTATTGGCAGTTAATTCACGAAGCTAATTCTGCATCACAACATGTTTCACGTAAAATGAGCTTTTGGACATTACGAGATTTTTTTGTAGTGGTATTATGTTGAAAACATTAACGATTGTTTCATAGTACTACTTACTCTGAAGCTAATTAAAAGCTGCCAGTGGGTCTTTCAGTACTATCTAATGATGTTTGCACGTTTTCTATTGCAACTCTATAACAGCATTATAAAGTTCATACGCAAGAGGAATCACAACATTTTTAGACGCGCCGCTGGAACCCAATTGTATGCTATTTCTTGCAGATATCTGCCTAATTACACACAGAGTGTTCTATCCAGTGGACGGTATTCCGTGAGCGTGTGGGGAGCAATCAGCAAAGATGGCCTTGGTCCCCTTGTGCGTCTGGAAGGGCCCTTCACTGCGTCACGGTACTGCGACGTCATCACTAGACACCTCGTTCCGTATGCGCTGGACGGTCCCTTCAGCGACGGCTGCTATTTTTTTCAACACGACCGCAGCCCGATCCATAAAGCACGTATCGTCCAGTCATTGCTAGAAGAACATGCTGTTTGCCAGCTTGAGTGGCCTCCATGTGGCGCCGACTTGAATCCCATGGAAAATGTCTGGGGCATGTTGAAGAAACGGCTGTCCACACGAGCCAACCGCGGCCGCACGGCCGATACGCTGTGGCAAGCGATCGCACAAGAATGGGAAAGCCTGCGCGGTCGACCGGAGATTACTGAATCTTTGTACGAGTCGATGCCCACACGCATCAATAAGGTGCTAGAAAACGGCGGACATTTCACTTCCTACTAGATCATTGAGAGACCTATGTTTCATGACACTTCTGTAAATGTCTTGTGAATAAATTCATCCCCTTCAGACACGAATTATGATGCACTGTCTGCAAATGCGTCAAATGCGCATGGCATCATTTCAAGACGCTCACTATTACACTCCAAGAAAGAAGACGAAGCAATGTGCTGTTTTGTGCGAGTTTCAGTAAAAAAAATTAATTAGCGTATAACTCATTATCTAATTATTCTGAAATCCGTCAGCTTCAATGCTTGCATAAAAAGAATCAACTATTAGGCCCGAAACGCATGCACACTTGCTTTTTCGGTTGTATTCGTGTCGACCGGAGCAAAAAAATACTCTTGACGTTGGTCTTGGAACGCAGCACGTCGAACGATTGTCTAACATGGTAGTGTCTCCGGCAAAGTGATCATCTGCAGCAATACGCAGGACAATGAAGTTAACTGACCGCTAGTTGTCCCATCAGGAAGCGGACACGAATGTGCACACTGAGTTTTAGGTCATTTGAAGAAACACGTGGCGTGGGACGCGCCTCCGAAGTTCGAGTCCCCAAACGAGGACGCCGTGTCGCAAAGGGTTATAAAAAGAGTCATCGCACCCGATTATTTCTTATTTTTCTAAATGTAACCACTATAGCAGCGCGGTGGTTCGGGCTTTGCGCAGCAAAACCTGGGCGCAGGCGATCAAATCCCGGCCGCTACTGTCACTTAGCGATGGGGGAGGAACGGAAAAATTCTGCCTACTGACTAAGCATCTGTGTCCCATGGCTGCCTCACCGCTCACTCACGCACTCACGAAAAAAAAAACAGTGTGGCTACGCGAAAATAGAACTGATAACAGCCGAAGAATACGCTGTCTGATTACTTGTACTGATATTCTGCTCTCAAAATATAAGCAAGTAGCCCTGGCTAACAAAGAGCGCGTCACGTTGAAAGAGATAGGTAGAAAATATTTGCGCACAGTGCGAAAATAGACAGGCCATAGATTTAAGGGGGGATGCGTCTTCAACGTAGCGCTGCTTTCGATCGCTGGTGACGTAGCGGAAGTGTCGCGAAGAGGCTCTTGGCCACGCGCTCGCGTGGTCCGCAAACTTTTGTGGTTGACTGTACCTTGGGGGATGGCGCCTCACGTGACCTCCTGAAGTTCCGCACACGGCGGTTTAAGCATTTTGTTTCAATCGAGTCAGATATGCTACCGTTGCGCCACCGAGTCATACTTGTTTCAATCGAAGTGCGGTAGCCGTAGCCGGCATTCAGCTCCATGACATTGGTTTTTGTTTGTGAGCATCTAAACGACGTACGAAAAAAGTAAATCCCTGTCTTAAATCGTGCGTTCCCGCGCTATCTGCGCAAGCGGTTTAGGCTGTGCGTTTATGTAAACGTCTTGTGTGCATGCCTGTTTGGTAATTTTTTATCTTAACTATGGTTTATAAACCACGATTAAGTATGATACATCATGTTTGCATCTGCGTGCTACATTTCGCTAAATTAACGAAGTCATGTCACCGAAGGCAGCAGTTTGGTTCCCATGGAGCTGACGACACCGAGTAATATGCATTTAACTCGTTACTAGGGGTGCTATGCAGGATGCCCCGAGTTTGGCGAAACTCGGGATCTTCACGAGCTCTGGCGACGCCCCAAGATCAAAGAACAAATGATAACAAGACGAAGTTTGTCCATCGGCACGCCTCCAGTTTCATTGGTTAATCTAGATTCACTCTGGGTGGCTATTATCCCCTGGGCGTTGCCATATGGGCGGTCGACAAACTGGGGCTCACGTGATCATACGGTCGGTGCATGGTCGTGCCTTCTTTCACTTGTTTGTCGTTCCACCGAGTGCATTACGGGCACAAGCAAGTTATAAAATAAATTCATTTAGTACAATAATATTACTCACATTAACGTGGATTGTAAGCATTTTAATGTTTCCACGATGTACACGGAATGTGTATTAGACCAATTTGTATTTAAATACGTTTCGTGTTATGCCACGAGGGGACGCTCGCCCCCCTATTTTTTTTTTTCTGGATTCGATTGGCACGGCTCGATACGTGCTTGCGCTCCCATTTCCGAGCAGAGATTGGTGTGCGCCTGGTTTTCACACTGGGCTTTTAACAGATCGCTCGTTGCTCGCGCTAAAGAAAAGCTGCGAGTAGCGCGCGCATCCAGCTACAAGACGAAGTGAGCGTCGACTAGCGCATAAGTGGTTTGCCGCGCGCTTACCGTGTAAGCACACAGGAATGCCGGAAAGCACTCATACAAGGGTCAGAAAACTACGCTTTATTTTCTTTTACTTTGCGATACACCTGCATACTGGCAAGCGTCGAGCGATGGCTTCTAACAACCGCAGGAAAGAGTCTTTGTAGTGGCTAGCCCGAGCGATCCGTGGCTTCTAACAAACGCACGAAAGGGTCTTTGCAGCGCACGTGGATGTTGACTGCCACCACATGCATCCCAGGTGGGACTCCAGCATCGGTGCAGTTACCCTGTACCCATCGCTGACGAGGGAGCGCTTCACTTTTTGACAATAACTTTCTTTTTTTTGCGTGTGAACGCCCGTGATGGGGTCCACAAAGTTCACGCTTTGGTTGACTGTCTACCAATGCGGATTGAGGCATAGTCCCGTTAGCATCCACTAAATTTGGGATACATTTGTATGCGGCCAATTCGTCACTATGAATAATGGTCCCCGGTTGAACATTGGCTGCAATAATGGCACCTAGCGTCGCCGCCTTTCGTCGGTCGACTTTGAAAGTGGCAGCACCCCTCTGGTCGCGCAGAACATGCCGAAGACCCATGGGCCCCCAACTTTAACACCGCCGTAATTTTGGCGGCTGGCGGAAAGTTGTCGCCCATCATTAGGCGGCCTCGATTGTATACTTTTGCTCGCCGCGAAGAAGGCACTCATCAATTTGCGCTATCTACCCGGGGTACCAAGTGGAGGTCGCGCCAGCAGCTCGTCCCTCGCGACCTTACGGGCGTAGTTCGTCCTGTCGGCGATGGTGTGCTCCTATAGAGGAAACAAGTCGCCGGTCATCTCCTTCAACAGCCTTATGTCTACGCTTTTGCTCACGTAGTACGTGAGCCAAATCATTTGCCGCCTGGAGAGGTGGTCGTTCGGACGGCCGAGGCGGTCCGTTTTGGCGAAGTAACGTCCTTCGCTTCTCTGACCGTGCAGTGCAGTTTTACCGTGTAACTGCGAAAACTGATTTCGGCACCTGTTGCATCGGAAGGCAGCCCGGCTTCCATTCTGAGTCTTCCAATATAATGTGACCACTTCGCCTACGAAGGTTGGTTGGCCCGGGTTGAACCCCAGGTGCTCGCAGGTGCCCCAGTACTCCGATGACGACGCCGGACCTGGCCTGGGGCTAGGGCGCGGTGGACGAGCAGCGCTTGAAACAGGAGAGAGCCGAAGCGAACGCACGAACTTTTCCTCCGCAGCCTAGTCACATCAGTCTGTGCTCGGAAAGCATAATATGCCCGCCACGCAGTCTCCGCAGACAAGGGCGTTCGCCTAACTCGTCACACAGCCAGCGCACTGACGTTTTGGAAAGGCAAAAACGACGCTGAAACTCTACGTCGGTCATGTAGCTGAACGGGTCCAGACGGTCATATTGACGCTTGCCGCCGCTGGATGCGATGACACAGGCTGCTGCTGCCGCCGCCATGCTCCCGAGTTTAACTCGAGGGGGGTTTCGCGATGTACGAGTTTGGCCCGAGTTCGCGTGTCAATCAAAACCATAGGTCACGCCCCGAGCGAGGCATGTAACTCTTGTGCGCGCCCACCATGGTTGGGCCACGCCCAACTTATTTTTCGACAAAAGCGACGTGGTGCGGAACTGAGAGGCATTAACAATCTTGACCGGCGAAATAAAACACGCACAACGCACTGTCATCGGTGATGTACTCAGCACCACTATAAAAAAAAAAAAAAAAAGCGTCGACTTTCGCTGCCTTATGCATATGTCTTCTTGGGCTGTGATGACCCCACAACACGGTTCATTGCCTGCGTTGTGGCTACGTAGCGCACAGCAAATAATTATCCGCACAGTCACTGTAGCTGCTTGCAAGGCGTCGATGCGCCGTGGTGGACGACGATCTTGAGCAGTGCGTAGTGTTTTCCAACGACAACGTATCGCAGCTGTCATTTGAGATGGCTGCTCTGTCAATGATATAGTGCAGGAAACACGGTCAGCGGTCAGCGCAAACACACCCAGTGCAATGGCATTTTGTCATCACAAGCACGGCACACTAAACAATTGCAACACCTTCCTGCGTTCGAAGTCTAATTTCCTAACTGAACACAAGAGCCCTCACCCACCAAAATGCGATTGCTGCGCTGTCGTTACGATATCCATCTGCGATCGCTGTTAGCTCAGCAGCAGAGGCAATCGGCAAGCACATTGGAGTGAACAACACACTCAAATTCTGCGCACATGCGCACGGAGGCACTTTCAATGGGCAAACGGTGACAAGCGACGAACTGTGTCGCTGGGCAGCACGCTCGTGTTCGCAATGCATCGCGGAGACTTCGCGCACGCAGATAAACTGGTGCATTTTCATTCTGCTGCGTCACTACGGACCCAGAATACCGCACAGCCATTTTGCAGCGACAGCCGTTGCTCCCGTCTCTATGGCTAAAGTGTCGTTTCAGTTGAAAAAGCGGCGGCCTTAATAGCCGCCGCAGTGAAGCACCTGCGGTGAACAGCCATGCCGCAGCGCTGCGTTGCCATTCCCCTATTAGACAGGGAATGGGCAGATCGTTGTCATGACTGACTTTATCGAACATAGCACTGCAGCGCCCCTGGCGACTGCTCACCGCATGAACTCCCTCGTGCGTGTGACCCTCTAGAATGTATCCGCTTGTAAGCTTTCGCCTCACTGTCGCCACTCGCGGCAAAAAAGTACAAAATTTAATAATTCATTATATGTCCGTTTGTCATCACAAATTTACAGCATTCAAAACAAAAAAACCGATACATTAAGAAGTAAAATGTTGGTTATTTTATTTGTTGTATTTCAAGGTATTCGATTGAGGGAAAGTATAGGTGCAAGAATGCACCGCATGTGCCCTGTTCGCATTCGAAGGAGGATAGACAAATAATGCCCGAAAGAGGAGGCACGCCCTTGACGCGCCCTAGAAAGGCGTGGCAAGCGGCTCACGGCAAGTGTGCAGATAGACAGCGGGACAGTGACGGTATTGCTAAATTGCGATAATACGTTGATAACAATACGCGGCGCTGGCGCGTTTTGTTGCGCAGTCCTCTGTGCTTGAAGCCCGGCAGCACTGTGCCGCGCAGGGTGCGCTCATGTTGTCATACGCGGCTTTATCTCGACATCTCTTTTTACCTGCTGTTAATGCACGTTCCTTGCTATCTTCGTTCACTGACTGCCATCGAGCAAACTCGGGTAAAACTCGGGTGAACGAGAAACTCGGCGCATCCTGCATAGCACCCTAGGCCTCGAACTGGAAGGCGAATCCTCGCCGTCAATTTTAGGAACATTATAATGCTCTACTAGCTCACCAGGAGTAACACGGACCAGCCAAGTTTCAATTACACCTTTGTGTTAAAGAGTATTCATTATGTTGGGGAAATGATTTACATGCGCGCCCCTGTGCGTATTAAAATTGCCTGCTTAAGAGTGCTCCGAACTACTTTGTTCGCCTGGTGCAATCGACGCACCTAATGACCTAATGATATACGGAAATTGAAATATTTTGAGCACACTTATTTGTCGAGTTGAGGGTGTACCGGAAAGAACACAGACCCGCACTCCAGGTAAATGTTTGCTTTGTGACAGGGCGTCGCCACAGCGGGAATTCGGGCTGGTTAATTATTCATGGTTAGTGCTGTGTAAGTATACTTCATGTTTGGGCCACGTTATACACGCTTCTATTATTATGTCATACCCTACATGAAGTTTCTGTTCTTTTTTTCTCGTATATGGCAGCTATACCACGCGTCATAACTAAACAATATTTTTCATGCTGCTCTCAGTGAATGTCATAGCACACGAAGGGCAGGAAAAAACGGTAAATGAAAAGGAAACAAGGTTTCCGCCGAATATATTGAGTTCGCGCTGCCTGTGTGCACACGCATAGATAGCGGTCTTAGAAGTGTGCCAATATTGAATAAAATTTTAATGCGGTGCCTAATAATAAAGCTAAGTGGCCACGCTTTGCTAAGAGAAATGCTCCAGTGGCACTGAAATAATGTGCAAGATGACCAAATGAGCTTCGGGAAAAAATGAAAAGCTGAAAAGACTCATAAAACTTATGTATCTAATAATGGCACATGGTCATGTTTGAGTAGGTCTACTACGGCCCAGGATGTGTGCTTGACTGTGCTCTGAAGATCTCAATCAGTGCGTCATCGAAATCACGTATGCTATCCCGGCGACCAAGGACGCAAGCTGTATGCTAGAAATCAATGAACATCACTACACTTCACTTCTATTAAATTTAATACCCTAAAGACCCTTTGATAGGTGCATTACATAAGGCAATTTGTCGGAATCGAAGTCTTTTGTTGAAGGGGAGCTGTGTTTGCGGGACATGTCTACTAGTGCACTTAACATTACCTAAATGCCCGAATCAGATGCTTTGATGGTGGGTTTATGAACAGTGTTTCGGGCTATGCTACAAATGATGCAAAATTGCAGATTCCGAACTCTGAGGTGTCGCCTTTAGGTTGATGCCTTTCACGGCGGACGTCTCAGAAAAGACGGAACTTGACTACTTTTACGGCCTATTTCGTGGCTATATAGAATAAAGCGTAAAATTGGTTCCTTCTGTGCAAACTCAATGAATTATGACACACCAGGCCTGATTTCTATAAAGAAGACACAGAAACGCCTCAGAGTGGTCGTTTGAATGAGAGCCGTCCCGCTTAACGGACTTCATCCGTATGCAGGGGGGACTCTTGTTTTCATAAAGTCATTTCTTTTCCTACTAGGACCTTCCTCAGCCTAGTTGAGGCGAAACCTGCGCCCAGATCAAAATAAAAGCTGATCATGCTGCTGTTATTCGTTTACTAGTAGTATCAGATATAAGCAGTATTTCAATGTCCGTCAGATGCCTTGTTAGGACTAAATCTCTCGAAGTGATATTGTCTAAACGTACTGTTTGATCTTAAAAACAATCAAGAGGAACTTTCCCCGAACCAGACAGAATATATCCAATCTGTGCTACCTCGGCCATATGACATCAAGGCACAGGCCGTTGTAGCTCATCATTGCTTATGGCGTCGCCCTTTTGAGCGTGACGTCGCCGTTTTGATTGCCATCACGGCGGCTGCTTTCGATGGGGCGAAATGCGAGAACGCTTGCATACTTATATTTAAATGTGCATTAAAGAAATCGAAGAGGCGAAAATTAATCCCGAGCGCTCCACTGTGGTTTTTCACAGCCCCTGTGTTTCTTTGGGACGCCCAACCCTACCTTTTGTTCAACAATGATCCCAGTTTAGTAGTGGTATCATGTACTGATTACTCCTTTGTTATAAGGATGTCACTAAGCGTGTAAACAATTCTGAATTAGGCAATCCCAACAATTTCGTTTGTCCTAGGGAACCGCGTCGCATCGTTTCTTAACCATTAGCTACCGCGGTAGGTTAGCAACTGAGACGTTGCGAATGTCCAGCGCACATAATGCGGAGAAGAGCACCGCTCTTTGCTGTTATTGAGACGAGTTAAATATCAACAAAAATAAGCCGTCATTTTGCTGCCCCGCAAAAGTCACAGACGGGGCTGTTGACCAATTCAATGAGAAATCAGTACGCGTTGGAAGATGCTACTTCCAGCCATAGAATACAGAGAGAAGGCTACAGACAGCCCCCGTGGTAGCCAAGAACGCTCGCGGCTCTGTTCGAAGTCGGGGATACGATCCCGGCCGCGGTGACTGCATTCGAAGGGGGAAGAAAGCAGAAAATTTAATCTACTTAGATTTAGGTGTGCTTTAAAGAACCTTGGATGCTAAAAATTAATCCACAGTCGCCCACTATGCCATGCCTCATAATGAGACGGTGGATGTGGCAAGTAAAACCCTAGCATCCGAATTTTTTTCGCATCCTAGTAAGCAAATAGCATGGCATGCGTCATTCCACAGAGAAAATAGAAAAGAATGGAATATTTACAGGAAGATTTCACTCCGGATTTTTTAAGTATTCCGCGACAGCAACATTAATAGCAAAGCATTTATAGTGCCTAGTTCGCTGCTCATACTTGCAAATAAATTTAAGCATTTTTTAATACCTTGAGGAAATTTGACACATTTCAAACATGTGTTGAGTGTCGTAGGAGACAATGAACATGGCTTATGTGTTGAATTTTTCTCATATCTGAAGTCGGGAGGAGGAGGAGAAGTTTTGTTAGTTGAAGGCAGACCCCTAGCCTTGCGAAACTTTTTCCGCCCGTACAGCTACCTATCTAGTTTGGCAAAGCCACAATCAATAAATCAAATACTTACGGTGAAGTCGGGTTTGAACCGGGGCTGCCACAGGCTGTGCCCCATTCATTCCGCCTCGCCTTGCTCACCATTCACACTCGGCTGTCAATTCATACTGAAGAATCTCCTATAGTATACATACTGCCCCGTGCTTTTGCGCAGTGCAGTGCTTTAAAGTTTATTCTGTGCGAATAATTTCCTCACGTTCTTTTCTAAACGAGCGCATAGGACTGCTTCAATCGCCTTTGACGCTAGCATATATATAATCATGTGCGACTGTACTTTCTTTTCGCCTTCCCACTGACGTTGTCCAACAAGCTGTGTAATTTATGGTCATGATGCGCTCAGTACGAGGATGTGGGACTCCTCTTGGCTTCGTCCTTCACAAATAATGAAGATGTTAGTCAATGCGTGCAGGCGCAAAACGACATAGTTCTTTCATTACTTGTAAATTACTCTTGCCAGAAAGAACTGCGTCAAAGTCAAAATTGCGAAACCATCCTCGTTGGCCTCTTCTTTAAAATACTCGGCAGATAATTCAAATATGAATTAGGCTCTAGAAATATTTACAAAAACTGCACTAATTTTCTTAAATAGTCAGCTGAGTAGACGCCCTATAGCTTTTGAATATTCGGGAGACCCGGAGATGACCACGAGCAATATTATGTGGGCTGTTTGTGTGTATGACTAGGTAAAACATTTTTGTATGCTTGTTTTTATGTCAGCGACGCTATGTGCAAGAGATACTTAAGCTCGCTAACAAAAATACTCTCAGTCACAGTATTATACGAAGAGCATTTCTTGCTTTGCAATCACTTTTTTTGACATGCACTTCATAAAAGCGCTACCTGGGAGTAATAACAAAGAAAAAGTCAGGTAAGTATTGCAAGGCATAGATGTGCCAAGACAGAGAGAGAGAGAGAGAAACAGAGAGAGGAAAAAACAAGAGACAGAAGGCAGGTAGGTCACCCCGATTAATTCTCAGAGAGCGAGAGAGAGAGAGAGATAACTGAGATGGGAAAGGCAGGGAGCTTAACGGAAGGTAGATATCCAGTTTGCTACCCTACACTGAGGAAGGGGTAAGGGGAGATAGAAAGATAAAGAAAAATGCACACACATAGAAAGAGAGGGAGATCAGAAAAAAAAACACACACACACGCACACACACAAAGGAACTCAGGAGTGTCACAGTCGTTCAAGCAGGTCGCTTGTCCGGAGGAACCTCAGCACAGCGCTCATCTCATTCTGGTGTGAAGTCCGCATCAGCCGGCACTCTTAAGATCGTCTGCTGAGAAAGCGGCCGGTCGTCGAGGGGCGCCAGCGTCGTCACGAGCGTCTCTCTTTGCGAGCTGTAGCGGGGATAATTCTCTGCACAGCTACTCTGCACAGGGGGCTTCTCTGCATAGGGGGCTGGGTTAAGGGTACAGGGATGAGGAGAAATGAAAAGAAGATAAAAACATATGTCCGCACACTATAGTTTCAATCAGTCACGATGCTTTTAAAAACCACACTAGCACTGTCAAAACTTCGGGCCGTCAGCTGGGACCAGGGTCCGAGAACTCTGGCTCAATTGGGCAAGGTGACGGTTGTCAATGTTATCGATCGTGGTGCTAAGGACAATCCAACAGAGGTGCGCTATCGTCTCTTCGCACCCACAAAGTACAGATACCAGACTTCTGGCCATTATGATGAGCTGAATATCTGCTGAGCAGTGAATGCCGTCTCGTAAATGATTACAATTCCAGCCGCCACGCTTCATGCGTACCTTTCGTATTTCTCAAGACAATTGAAAAGCACGTATAGTTTTTTACGAAAGCGGCAGTTTCTATTGCATTCTTTAACGAAGTTACTGTGTTCAACTTTCCTTGCCGATTATTTGTCTGCGCCAATTTTTCAAGCTTTGATTTCGCATACAAACAGAAGTGGTCGACGTGCGTTATCTCCTGCCAGAAATGATTGCCGTTCAAAAAAGTTAAATTATGGGTGTTAAGAGCCAAATATCGAGCTAATATAACCAACTCTAGAGAAAAAGCTGCCCGGGCCATAGCATGGAGTTTGCTACAAAAATTTCTAGATGGAACTCTGACGCTGCCATCGTTCAGCCAGAATGAGAAGTATGGTCCCATCATGGTTTTCTCTGATGCTCGTGCTTGTGGCTTCACACGTTCTCGCAGCTTTGCTAAGAGCCAATAAATCAATAATTTCAATCAATAATTTCAATCTATAATGTTATATATTTGCATGACAATACATGGAAACGCAACGGAACTAAAAGTTACGAACCCTACTTGAAAGTGTTCCTAACGCTTTATCTGACTTCGTCAGCCTCATTTTCAAAGCAATCTATCCTTTTTTCTAAGTTCAGAAGGCATAAGGCTCTCCTAACACGCACAATCGCTACTAACTGCAGCGGTTCCGCCTGTCGAGATGGCCAAATTGATACGCGCCAAGCGGCTTATCGACGCACCCGTTCGTAGCGTAGTAGTTTTCAATCGCGGGCTTCCGTGCTTGAGATCCTGTGTTGGAATCCTCTCGTCACACAGTTTGTTATAAATTATGAGTCCGAAAATCACGAAGTCGCTTGAAGCGACTTCGCCGCTACGTTGTTACTCGCAAGCGCCGACGACACGATGCGATTCTGAGTAGACGCTCAACCAACGCGATCGGGCCTGCAAACGCATCCTTTAAGGCACTATTATTTTACATGAAAATTTTATAAATACCAATTGTATTTTTCGGAAAAATATACGTAATAAACTTTACAGATTTTCCATACGTACGTACTACCTGTAAATGCTTGTCTATGCATCATATTTTTTTATATCTTTAGTGCTACAGAAATGAAAGGTAGGAACGTGCCAGCGTCTTTGCGAAGGCCACTTTTCTCACCCAGTATTCCGTTCAGGGTTTGTATGCTAACTCTACGGTGCCAACACCACGACCTGATTATTAGGTACGCCGTAATGAGGGAATCCTGATTACTTTTGACCACCAGGTACCTCTTGAACAGGCACCTCAATACAAGTATAAAATAAAGTTTTTTGCATTTTACCCTCGCTGAAATGCGGTCGCTGCGGCGAGGATTGAACCCGCTACCTCAGGCGTAGGAGCTGAACTCCATCGCCACTAAGCTACCATGGTGGGTAAATGCGGGTGGCCAGTAGCTTCCATCTTTTTCGTCTTAATGCGAGCTCTTTTAGGTTTCATTCAGCAGTCACAGATGCACATAAACAAAGTGACATACGGATAAAGAAATGTATAACCCTACTAAAAACACTTAGAGATAAACGCAGCCCGCCGCTTGTGTGCTTTCATTTGCGTGCCCTGAGGTCGCACTTTGTTTGTGGCGATATTTACTACGCACGCTTTGATAACGATCGCACTGTCCCGCATTAGAGAGCGGCGCCCCTAGCGGCCTTGAGATCGGGTGGCAATGGCCTAGAAGGAGACGGCCAACACGACCGCCGTTCGCACGGCGACACGAGAGCGCACTGCACCGGCGTGCTCACGTGCACACACGTATGAAAACTTTTCTTTTTCTTTTCGTTCACCTTGTGCGCCCGGGCGAAAGTGGAACAGCCTCCACTAGATCGGCTTACGCGTGCTCTGTGCGCAGTGCACACCGAGTTGTATCACACGTTATCGGGTTGATTACATTGCGGCATCAGTGAAAAGAAAAAAAAAAACATTCCGAGGACACCTATAAGCACGTCTTACGAGATGTGAATGCGAAACCATTATTGCCCAATCGAACGCCGCTGAGTGGTCCTTCGAGTTTAGAACGCCTCGCGGGCAAGCGAGTGCCTTAAGAAGCTTTGCCAACGCCTGCTAGATAGCACAAGGCCAGTGCCCTTCGATGCGTGAGGTCATGCAACCTCGCCCGATTGCCATAGAATCTAATGGGGACACTCCCGATTAATCCGCGGTGATTTTAACGTTACCGCTTTCGTCACGCCAGTCTTGGCAATGGAAATTTCGGTCCAAGTAATGCATGATATCACAAAGCAGAGTGCACAGGCATTCTTTCTGGGAGGCGCTGGTTGAGCCCAGGCTCGGGGGTTTGATACTGGTTCACAGTAATACTTCTATTAAGGCTCCCAAGAGTTCAAGCATTGTCAAACATGCCCGAATATTAACGGGATAGCGCAAAGCCAGTTCCGGGAGTCTGTAACCTCGAATGTGTGTTTTTGTGTAATTCTGCTGTTCACTGTGGCAATAAAGAAAAAAAAGCGCTGGTTTAGCCCAGTGGGTAAGGAAGACACTTGGCTTCTGAGCGTGTGGCCGTAGGTTCGAAACTCACTGCCACGAAGTTCTCTGCTTTCGGATTAATTCGACTTTTTTATCCATTAATTTCTATGTAGCGATTAAGGCCGTGTCTTGGCCGAAACTATGGCTTTATAAACTAACGCAGAGCTCGACGGGTACTCTAGCAACACGTGTGATTGCTATTCGTCAAAACGAATTAAGGCACTTGCGTCCAGCCGCTTTCACACGTGCGTCATGCAATCTCCCATTTGTGATCAAGCCGACGAGGCAAATTCTAGAACGTGTCGCAGTAATCTAATTTGCGCGCCTATTAACTCACACGCGACAGACCCGTCCTTCCGGAAAGCAATTATTATACATGTTCTAGAATCATGCGTTATCTGAAATTGTGAGCGTGTTCCCGCGTGACAGCAGAAATGTGATAACAAAGCCACGTAGCGACAGCGAAAGGCAATCGCGTTACGGTATACGAAACACTTTATCAGGCGTAAAATAAATCTACCAAGAAAGAACATATCACCCGCCGGGATGTGTTAGTTTGGTTTAAATATTCGTCTTTAGGCCAAGTGCCATCATGACTGAATAAATAATGAGTGCCAGAAATGTACGCGCATCAATGACATTGGCGACGACTGGCAAGAATCTCACTATGTTTATTTCGCGGAACGGCAGGTAGTGCTTCCCTACTTCTTGAACAAACACGTACAGCGCTGCCCAGACGTCGAGCATCTGCTCTTTCTACGGCCCATTCTTCGTTGCTGTAGTGCAGTAACTTCAGCCGATGAGCGTCTCGGCCCTGCGCTGTCAAACGCTCAGGAGGCCTTGAGAAACTAAAAATAATCCCTGGCTATCCACATAAACTTAAATGTGTCAAGCATTTGCATTGTCCAAGGTGCAGTTGCTCGCTTCTCATTTCTACAATTTGTTGACCGGGTTCAGGCATATTTCAAGGCACATGTTTACAACGAATACAAGATGTATGCATGTCCACCGCGTGCTCAAGCTTTCCATACTAACAGCAGGAGCAGATCTCATAGCCTACAGAGCGGAGGAATCGTAAATAATATTACCTTTTTCAGACACGTTACCAATACGCGGTGTCCTGCATTCATCGTTTATCTCGAGAAAAGAGTTTCCACGGCCAGCAAATTTATTTATTTTATTTATTTATACACACTGCAACCCTATTAGGGTTATCACAGGACTGGGACATGCGAAAATCAGAGGTACCTAGCACCAAGCAAAACCAAAGTGCAATTAATTTAAAAAATAAAAACACTGCCTTAACAAATGCATACATTCGTATATTGCATGGTCCTCGGTATCCCAAGGTATGCAGCCAGTAATTGCAATAAAGAACTTGTCAAATGGCAAATTTCAAATGTTAGGGGGTTCCTGGTTCCACATTTCGGTGGATTGGCGCAAAACCTGTATGTGAATTTGTCAGTCATAGCGTTTGTCAGTTCTGGCAAAGAGAGGCGTAATATTTAGAGGGTGCAAATTCTTAATAGTAGACACTTTAGCAAACAACGCATTCCAAAGATGAGCAGCGTTCAAAGGCAACAGTGGTGTAAAACAGTTTAAGGTCTATCATGTGACGCCGCTCTGTTTAGGAAGACAGGTTCAAGAAAGGAAGATTACAAGAGGAGGAGAAGTTCTTGTCATAACGCTGGTATTTAAATCGAATGGCTTTTTATGAACAGATTCGACATTTTTTATGTGGATTTCAAATATGGGCTGGCAAGTGCCTATTGACGAGGTGACGAAAGAATCCTCACAAAATATGCATTCTAACGTGGCCGCGTATCGGCTAACGCTTTGCCTGTCAAGATAAAAATTAAATTGTGGCGGACAAGCACCACAATGGGACGCGCGGTAGTGAAAGAACCCAAATTTATTTTGACCAACTGGGGTTCTTTATCGTGCACCCAATACACAGTACACGAGCGTTTGTGGACATTTGCCCCCATCAAAAGGCCTCGGCCGAAAATCGAACCCGTGTCCTCGTGCTTATCAATGTAACATCATATCCGCTAAGCCAGCCGGGCGAGTGCCTCTCAATTTAGGCAGTTTCATGAAGCGCACGCGCGTCGGTTGCCATTCAATTTGTCCTCTCATTTGCGACGTCGCCCAAGCGGTTTGCACCGACAGCTCTCAGACGCTAAAACAGCCTCAACGCATCTCACCAATTCCGATGGGATGACGAGTGTCGAGTTTTGTGGGCATAACCTAGACGGCATCACGATCGAACTACGGCAGCCCCTCTGTCCAGAGGCAAGCCTAAGCCTATTTGTTGCATTGTGTTTATGCAAAAAAACATTACTTCGACGTTTTCATTTCTGTCGCCGACGTGTAACATAAATTTTGCAGCGCTATCAGCAGCAGGTAGTGCACTTTTGTTCTGGGTCGTGCATGAGTGCCGGCGCCGGCAGCGCTTTCAAAGCGTGTGGCGGGGACGCAGCGATGCACTTGTCTCAATGTGGATATTGAAAGCGGCATAACAAGCAGCAGAAAACAGCGGGGACGACGAAGCCAACAATTGGCTTTCTATCGTCTCTCCCCGTTAACGAAAGTTTCTGTACCGGATCGTTGCCAAAACTTACCAAGTGCAGATCGACAAGCTTTGTGCCGTTAGCGACGTATTTAGCACGCGTGCCGCAGCGGAAAGTAGTGCGGCAGCTCCGCAAGACGGCGGAACAAACATTTCGTCAGTGTTACCTCGAGCTCGAAGTGCGTATTAACGGTTTAATTACGTCAATTTTACATAGAGTACGTATTTTTCGTACGTGGGAATGAACATTTTATTACAAGTGACACGAATATTGGGTTATTGACGATTTATCAGAACATCGCAAAACAAGCTACGCTGGAAACCTCAAGAAGACAGGCAGATGCCTGTGAGTGCAAGATAATCAGTTGCACAGTGGCATAACGCGAGAGACATGCAGCAACGCTAAGGAAAGCGCCCTCATAATGCCAGTAGCAGCAATCATGGTGCTGCGAGCTCGATGACAGCATTCCAAGCGAGCACGGCCTCGAGGTCTTTATTACGGCTTGTCGTGGGGGACCATAGCTGAATACTCTTTGCGCTATATCCAGGTTTTACTAAGTTATTGTTTATTACAACCTGACTATGAAAAAGTATTGCCTTGTTGCTTAATGCTGGCAATATAAATAAATATAGAATGAAGCAATGAAACCAAAAGTTCAATAAATGTACTACTCAACAAGCTTTATACGTTTGCATCCGTTGAGGCACTGGTGACAATTGGAATATTGTCCGTATTGGCTCTATGCGGAATATGTCACTCCCTTGCGAGCGATTCATGCATCTAAATAATACTTACGAAGCTGAAAAGCAAAAGCACGTGCCCTGCATACTCTCATAAGAGTTGGTATTATAAAGATCCTCGTATAAGCTGTACCGTCCGAGCCTCATAGTGGATATGATATTCACCACAATACTCCCGAACGGCGGACAAAAATGCGGACGAACACGAGCTGTTACGAACAGAAAGCACCATGAATTTGGCGACGTAGCGGGTGAAAATGCGCAGTGCGCTGTTCTTCACAATTGGTTCGGAGTTGGTAAGTCCCTGTGTGCTTCCTTCCCTGCTGCGCAGCAGTTGCGTGCCACTTATCTCATCGTAGATCGATGAAACTGTCAAGGCGCAACCAGCGAGCGAGTGTCGAGGACAACCGCGCAGATGGCGGCAGGATATGGGGCACAGTCGAGGCTACTCGCCCGCTTACGTGCGCAAATTACACGCCGCCCTCTAGGATTAGTGGCTTGTGCCTTGAACTTATTTCGGAAATGCGGTTACAGAGCTATAGTCGCCGATAGGGCGAAATATGACAAATCGCGAAACACCCTTACATACGAAGGCGCGCACGTAGAACACGGAACACAGCGTATAGTTCCATGGCTGCAGTCGCCAAACTTTGTTCTGTTAGAATTCGAGCGAATTAAACGCGAAGATTTGTTCACTTATATGGAGATACTTCGTAAAAGTGCGAGAAGACAAAATGACATTTACACTAGAGTTCAACACGTTATAGAAAAAATGTCACCGATTACATTTACGCTTTTACAGAATGTAATGATTTTGGTTAGCAATCACTGCCCCAAGAATATGACTTGAGCAATGACTTAAAGTAATCGGTGAATTTAAAGTTAATTCCCTGCCAGTTTATTACCGTTGCACAAATGCCGTAAATACCACGAGCTGGGCTTGCTCTTCTAATGCGTCTTATGTTGCCCTTCACATGTTGTTTATCTTCACTAAGATTTTTCTATCTTTTCAAACTTTCTTCGATAATCTTCCCTCATTTTCGTGTTAAGAGATTTGCAGCGACACTCAAAACTCACTGAATGTGCGCGCTGAAGGGAAGGGCGGCGTTGTGACATACGAACACCTTGCTCACAAGATTGTTGAAGGTGCTCCTGATAGGCTCAGTTAAAAGCTGACACCTTACCCATTGGCCATAACATGGCATCACCGTCCGAAGTGCTCATCGCTCCGTAAATGCATGGGCTCAATTTCTCGGCCACCATCTAATCGTCCTCTTCCCGTTGCACCTAAATTAGGACTTAGATTTCCACCACTAATTGTAACAGACGCTAGCAAACGTTCTCACTACTCGAATACGTGCGCAAGCCTGCCAAGTAATTTAATATAAAGGCGCATTTTGATCAGCCCTGAAATACTGTTTGCGTGTTGCAATCCCAAAATAGGCATATAAGTCATGTATACGCTTTTTATTATCTTTACCAAAATTTTAATTTGAAAGCCTGATGTTTTCAGGTGATCAAGACGTAGTTACAGGACGCTAATTGTGGGAAGGAGGTAGCCCGTGTACAACTTTTCATCCTTTTGGGCACCGAAGTTACAGCCAAATTTAAGTGCTCAAACGAACGTCACCTGTTTTAGCGTGTTTCTTTAAAAAGGTAACTAATTACATGCACTTTTTTACCGCAAAAATTAATTGAATTACAGTGAACGTTACTGAGTCAAGAAAGTAATGGTTAAATTACAAGATTACCAAGGAGCCTAATTGATTACTCGTAAATAAATTACGGGTGATTCGTTACTTGGAAGACTGCTTTGCACAGAAAAACGTACGCGTACCGAAACATATACACAGGGTGTTCTAGGTTAAGCTTTATGGAATTTTTAGAAATCGCCTGTGGCAGGTAGCATGATTCTTATCATTGACCTGGGTTATTCGATGAGGCGGATATTTGTATCACGATAAATCGAAACACATATTCAACTATTTTAAAAAATTGAACAATTTACTGCTTAGTTATTTACTTTACGACACATATTGCAATTTGCGCATTGTAGCCCTTGAGCTTGCAAGACGCATCCACTTGGGATTATTTTCCAGGATGACACCAGTATCGAGATATTATTTCCCAAAGTGCGGGACGAAATACATGGGCGCTCCAGCTACTTTTGTGCTTCAATGTATAAAACAGCATTTTGCTAAAAAAGTAAGCGGAACAACAAGGCATTTTTACGGGAAGCTTGATGGCGCATGTCTATAAACTGGTGTCATTCTGGAAATTCATACCAAGTGGATACGCCTGACAAGCTCACCGGCTACAATTAGGAAATTGCAATATATGGTCGTAATGTCAATAACTAAGAAGGTAATTACTGATTTTTTGTTATTTAGCTGAATATGTGTTTCGATTTTTCGTGCTACTACTGTCCATTGCATCGAATAACTCAGCTCAATGATAACAGTTATGCTACCTGCCACAGGCGATTTCTAAAATTCCGTAAAGCTTAATTTTGAACACCCGGCATATGGAAAAGAAGCGACTAGAAGTATCTTCGATATACTCCATCCACTTCGATGCAAAATGGAACGCGACACAGGGTACACCACCGGGAGCACACAGTTCTGTCACCTGTTGAGGTGACCAAACTGTTTAAATGCTTCAACTCCTCGTCAAGCAGACCAACCGATGGCGCGCTTGCACACCTGGGGCCTCTCTGATGCATTGCATACGCTTCTAAACATGCGCGCGTTCTTTGCTTTTTCTAGTGCCTAAAAATCCTGCGCTGCACGAAATTATGTGTCCAACTGCACACAAAATTGCATGCGCTGCTACGTTACTGCCGGCTTCGCGCTCAGAATTCAAGCAACTATCCCTAGTCGGTCGTTTAGGCCCGTTTGTCCAACCTTGTTGTCGTTTCAAATATTCGTCCCACTAAGGTGGCACAGCCTTCACATCCGGCTTCAAAACGTGACGCAGGGCCTGTCCCTACTTTGTCTCCTGCATTCTCCACGGCCTATGCACATCATGAACAGTGCGTTAAAAGAAAAATTCAATCTGGTAATCTACGCGCCAGAACCACGTTATGATTATGAGGCACGCCGTAGTGTTCTACTTTGGAGTAATTTTGATGGCCTGGGGTTCTTTTGCGTGCACCCAATGCAATGCACACGAGAGCTTTTGCTTTCCGCCCTCATCAAGCACGCTAGTTCCCGGTGAGGTCAGGCGCCGGACACGTGTGCCTCAAGAAGAGCGGTCAATATAAAGGGGCTAAATCACAACACGCGCTACCAGAAAAATGCCGGCAGAATATATCTCACAATTACTATTGACGTCAATTCGATTAGCACTACAGCAATGCAACGCTTGTATATAAGCATTGGTTCTTCGTAGGCTTCTTATACCGCAAATGGTTCGTTGCTCATATTTTCTTCTATCCGCGGGAAAAGTTATCGTTGCTTTAATTGCGAGGTACGCAGTCCCTAGCATTGTGCACTGTACTTCTTTTGTTTTTTTAGTTTTCTTCTCTTTGAAAAGTCTTTGTAATAATCAAACTGTAGAAAGGAAAAATAGAGGAGGCACTTAAGATGCCTAACGGAAGGTCTGTCGTAATTATGTCATCTTCTTCATCATCTTCACGTTTCGCATCTGCTGCTGAGGTAGACGCTTCCGAGTCCATCGCCATAGAGACCGCACCGATGAAATCCGAAGAGCAAGTGACGAGCGGCAAGCAGCGCGCCCGTTTTATACACTCATGACGTGGCGCACCTCCTCCCATTGTCTCCACCATCACGTTTCCAATGACACACGCACTAGGCCACGCCTTTAGTCACCCAGGGGACTGCGACGTCACACGTGCAATCACGCAAGCACCAGGCACAGCTTTGGAAAGCCAGAATAATGGAGTCACCGTGCCGTCAGGGAAACGCGCTCGTCTCGTACTCCGGCGGCCAGGGTTCAAGTACCACCTAGTCCTAAACGTACCAAATGTTCTTTTCGAAGCCATTAATTCACTTTGTTTACAAAAACCTCCCTAAGAAATATGACATCAATTCAAGCATTTCTTAACATCTTTTTAATCGCTTGATTACGCCGAACCTTCTGCCTCATGGGACCATATAATGCTTTCGCATTAAAATCTACTCCTGCTGTGGCCACAAGTCAGCCAGCAGTTTTCTGTACAGAAAATACATAATGTAAACGGAAGCGACGCAGCGTATTACTGAGGACTTTCTTATTTGCAATCTGTAGTGGGGGAAGTAAGCTCAAAATGCTAATCCCGAGAACACATCCCCGCGTCACAGCGCTACCAAAGATCAGACGCCAGAAAAACATTATCGCAGAAAATCCCCACTAGGAGTTTGCTTTCATTTCTTATGAAGCCTATACTGTACCCTTGAAACCAAGACTGCCTTAGTTTAAGAGATAAGCAATAACAAAGAAGACCGTGCACACTATGATGATCTCAATAAACTAATTTTAATGCAATAGCGTTAAGGGCCCCATGTCGCAGAAAATCCGGTGTTGGCGTTGGCGCCGGCATCCCGTGAGCGAAAATGCCCGCATATATTTAGGTATGTGTATATGCCACGCCTTTGCTATAAGGCATGCGTATCATCATCATCAGCAGCAGCCTATATTTGTCCACTGCAGGACGAAGGCCTCACCCTGAGATCTCCGATTGCCCCTGTCTTCTGCTAGCTGATTCCAATTTGAGTGTGCAAATTTCCTAACTTCATCACCTCACCTAGTTTTCTGCAGTCCTCCAATGCCTTCTCTTGGTATCCATTCTGTAACTCTAATGGTCGAACGGTTATCCATCCTACCCATTACATGGCCTGCCCAGCTCCATTTTTTCCTCTTAATAGCAGGAATAAATGGAGCTGGGCATGCGGTATATCCCAGGTTATATTGCCACACCATTCTACTACTAAAGTTGCTCATAGCTTGTCTTACATTCTTGACAAACTTATTCCTCGGAATTTTGAGGATGACATCGCACAAACAAATGTCATGAAACAAGACACCGACAGCGCATGCGTCTGAAGGGATGCTATAGCCGATTTCGCAGCGCTGGCGTTTGGACAGCGTGTGAAGAGACGGAATTAAAACAGTGTTTGTGGCGTTTGAAGTTCTTCTTTCTGGGGTTTTACGTGCCAAAAGCAGTTCTGATTATGAGGCACGCCGTAGTGGAGGGTTCCGGATTAATTTTGACCGCCTGGGGTTCTTTAACGTGCACTACAACGCAAGCACACAGGCGTTTTTGCATTTCGCCTCCATCGAAATGCGGCCGCCGCGATTCGATCCCGCTACTTCGTGCTCAGCAGCGCAACGCCTTAGCTGTCTGAGCCACCCCGGCGGGTGTCGTTTGCAGTGAATTATTTCGACCGCTTTTTCGAGGCGAAGAGCTGTTTTGACGATAAGCGCACGTTCAGAAAAGCAACCATATTAGCAAGCGTATTCTGCAGCGATGGTTAACTGTTGTGTTAACATGTGCACTTTAAAAGCCCTGAATATAATTTCATCAGTTTTCATGTGAACCCCGTGCACGATGGTTGCCCAACATAACTCGCGAGAAGTTTAGTGTCAGTGATCGGTCCGCTCCCTGTGGTGTGTGCAGCCGCCACTTTTCTAATAAACACTACAAGAAGAATTGCAAGCAGTAAAAGCTCATTCCCGCTGCCTTCGAAGGCAATCCTGCGTATACAGCCAAACGTTTATGACAGTGAACACGGGAGCGCGTGCCGCACAGTACAAGCCGAGTGCTCTAGGGAGACATTAGCGCGCTTTGGTAGTTTGTACGTACAGGCGGACGCACTCCCCCTAGTGCTTTATCGCGCGGTTGCCTGCTGCGGTAGACCACGTATTCATATTATAGTGGAAGTGCTCCGAAATGTGCAGCCCTTTTTTTTTACCCATGAAAGGGGAGAAGAAGAGCGGGAATTTGAGCACATCGATATTCACGAATGCAAGCATTATGAGCATTATTATTGGCGGCGTGACATAGTTCACTGCAGCAGACGTCGCGTGATCGAGCGTTATCTGGGAGGGGGTGCGCTAAACGTGCGAACTATGAGAGACCGCCAGCCCCTCGGTTGACTGTCTTGTATGTGCCGAGCCGCACGCACTCCCGTGCTTACTGTCATAACGCTTTTGAGTGTATATGGTTCCTAGGAACCAAAAGCCTCGCAAGCCCCCGACGAAAGGAACCGCTTTTTTACCTAAAACAGCGGAACAAAGGGATATGACAATGCTGAAACAAAGATTGCATGAAGAGAAGTGTGGGCAGGGCATCATGTCCTCCGTCCGCTGTAGCGCTGTTTTTGTAAAGCCTGAAGACAATGGTATAACTGCATGACGACAATGGTATCACGACTGTATGACCACGACGACATGACAGCAATACCTTGATGCAGCCCGAATGACGAAGATTGTACGACCATGACGGCAGCACGTCGACCACGCATGTTTGACGACAACGGCGTGAATGTGCATGGACAATGTTCACATGATGAAAACGGGATAAAAACGACGGCGTGACGGTAAGACGTCTGCGCAATACCGACGTGTGCGTGACGACAGAATGATGGCTACGGAATCACGACGGAATGTTGTTCACTCAAAAAGTGTCGTTCAAGTGATTCTTGCTGCAGAGTCTCCCTGCTTTATCACGCACCAGTTACTTTAAAGTTTACTTGCTAAAAATTTCATCAGAAGCAAGAAAAATTGAAAACACCCTGAAAAAGACAGCTGGCCAAAAAACCATAGCAGCAGCTGATGCCAACACGAAACCATATTAGCTGTTATTGGAAGCATATTACAGAAGTCACTGCAGCTCAAGAGCGAAGACGGGAATCAGTCCAAGCAAATATACGCGGGCAATTGATAGAAAGAAATTAAGAACAAGTGTAATTGTCAAGCGGTAGGCTACGGTGCAGCAATAAATACCAATATAACTCATTGGCAAACTATCTTCGAGTATGCAATATGAACGACATGCAATGCACTGAAACCACGTAGTGCAAAAATGTTTCGTCTATTGCACTTTCTTTGCAGTAAGTTTGCATACCTAGGGCCCTACAATAAACACAATAATAAAAAGTAAGCTTGGTGTGTACTCCTTGCATTATAACAGCAATGGAAGCATAAACAAACACTTTATTCTAGAATACTGGCGAGTGACGTTTTCATCAACAGACATCCTGACATAAATGACTATGGTAATTAAGTAAGAGGGTAGAATTGACTGGTTTGTTGCACCAAAGAGCTTTCTGGCAGTGTTGTAGACAAAAGACATTTCTGGCTATCATTTCAATATTGGTGAAATCAACACTGGAGAATAGCTGGATGCTTGAGCTGCGAGGCAGGAAATGAACACAGAGTGCTAGTTCTGGAGCATGAGAATGTTTGCGCAGCGCGCTCTCACTACGCCACAGCTCACTTTAATTTGGATACTCGAAGAAATAATGCTTGAGCTGGAAAAGAAATTGTACAGAAATGTCCCAGTCGGCTTCTATGTTCCGATTCTCAAGGTTTAGCACCTTTTCCAGGTGTAGTTATTGCTGTTGATTTTGTGTCATGACCTTGGTTGATCACAAGGAATTATGAATTCTGGGGTCACCATCAGCATCATCATCACCAGCCTATTTTTATGCCCACTGCAGAACGAAGGCCTCTCCCTGCGATCTCCAATTACCTCTGTCTTGCGCTAGCTGATTCCAATTACCACCTGCCAATTTCCTCATTTCACCACCCCTAGTTTTCTGCCGCCCTCGACTGCGCTTCCCTTCTCTTGGCACCCATTCCGTAACTCTAATGGCCCACCGGTTATCTAGCGTACGAATTACACGGCCTGGCCAGCTCCATTTCTTTCTCTTATTGGCAACTAGAATATCCGCTATGCCCGTTTGCTCTCTGATCCGGACCGCTCTCTTCCTCAATCTTAATCAGCAATTTCGATGATATGGTAAAAGCAGCGGAAGAATTCTATAGTGACCTGTACAATTCCCAGAGCAGTCACGCTACCTTCTACCGAAGTAGAGATGAAACGGATACAGACGCTCCTTCTATAACTAGCGATGAAGTTGAAAGGGCCTTGAAGGATATGACCAGGGGAAAAGCTGCCGGAGAAGGTGAAATAACAGTCGATTTAATCAGAGATGGAGGAGATATCATGCTTGAGAAGCTTGCGGCCTTTTATACGTAATGCCTCACGACTTCAAGTGTATACCAGAGAGGTAGAAGAATGCCATTATTATAATAATCCATAAGAAGGAAGGCGTTAAAGAACTGAAGAATTATAGACCCATTAGCTTGCTTTCATTATTGTATAAAATATTCACCAAGATAATTTCCGAGACTCAGGGCAACACGGCTTCAGTCAACCAAGAGAACAGGCTGGCTTCAGGAAGGGATATTCTACGATGGATCACATCTATGTCTTCAATCAGGTAATAGAGAAATATTCGGAATACAATCAGCCTCTCTATAGGGCTCTCATAGATTATGAAAAGGCATTTGATTCAGTAAATATACCAGCAGTCATGGAGGCATTGCATTATCAAGGAGTACAGGAGGCACACGGCAATATCTTGGCAAATATCTACACAGATCCCACAGATACCTTGGTCCTCCACAAGAAAAGTAGAAAGTTACCTATCAAGAAAGGGGTCAGAAAACGAGACACAATCTCTCCAATGTTATTGACTGCATTATTAGAAGAAGTATTCAAGCTCTTAGAATGGAAAGGCTTAGGAGTGAGGATCAACGGCGAATATCTCCGCAACCTTCAGTTTGTAGATGACATTGTCCTGTTCAGCAACCCTGGGAACGAATTACAACAAAAGAGCGAGGACCTTAACCGAGAAAGTGTAAAAGTGAGATTGATTAATTTGCAGAAGACAAATATAATGTTCAACGGCCTGGCAAGAGAACAAGAATTCAGGATCAGGAGTCAGCCTCTACAGTCTCTACAGGAGTACCCCCCACCCCCGTTTATCTCACAGGGGACTCTGATCATGAGAAGTAAATTTACAGAATAAAAATGGGTAGGAGTTCCTACAGCAGCCATTGCCAAATCCTGATCGGGAACTTAGCACTGTCGTTGAATAGAAAATTGTACAATCAGTGCATTATATCTGTGCTAACATATGGGGCAGAAACTTGGGGGTTGACAAAGAAGCTCACTAACAAGTAAAAAACCACACAAAGAGCCATGGAATAAGAAAAAGTTGTCGCAGTTTCACCTGAAAGGCGAAGCATCAATTGCGATAGCAAATTTGTAGAGAGCTATACGGAGTAATGATAGTAGCTTTATCAGCTGTATAAACTTGGACATGCAGCAGCACCGGCAACACGCAGAACAGTTGTCGACGCCGTCGGCGTTTTGCCCGCGTTCGCACAAAATGCGTGCGGCGTTGGTGACTGTTGCCGGAGCCTCTGATATAAATAGGCACTTGGTGCCGCAGCTAAACCTCGCTTCTCTTCCCTCCCCCTCCCCCCCACGGCATTTCGTGCGTCGGAAGAAGGCGCGTTTGCTCTACATATATGGTGATTGTAAAGGAGGAAAGAGACGCCTACTTCCGTAGCCCTTAAGGGAGCACGGCGCAGAACGCGCGTTTGTTCTCCGCCGTGGGTTCACTCCCCGTGAAAGCACGCGTCCCTTGCGCCATTTCACTCGCACATACAGCGTTCGGCGGCGCGCGGCGACGATTTCATCTCCATTGACGTTATACGGAACCTCACGGCGACGGCGACGGCGACGCCGACGGCAGAAATCTGCTTTGGAGTGTCCATATAATTGCTATCGCAATAAAATAAATTATTAGGTGCCAAAACTACCATTTGATTATGATGCATGCCGTAGTGGGGGACTCAGGGTTAATTTTAACCACCAGGGGATTTCTAACGTGTCCCTAATGCACGGGACACAGGCGTTCTTGCATTTCGCCCCCATCGAAATGCGGTCGCCGTGGCCGGGATTCGATCCCGCGACCTCATGCTCAGATGCGCAACACCAGCCGCTAAGCCACCGTGTCGGGTGGTTAATCCCAAGGCGTGGCTCTGGAAAGAAATATAGGAAACAGAAAACAAACTTGAAGCCGCAGTTCCAAAATTTTTGAAATAGCCTACAACATCGTAAAACATCAGCTATTGCAAGGCAAGCCCGATGACACAACAATGCGCATTAAGAGCACCGCGCGTCATTGGTAAATTAGAAAAAGCTGATGCTGTGAAGAAAGCATGCACCGAGCTCTTTGTTAATAAACATTGTTAGGCTGAACTTTTGGTTAAGAACAAAATTACAAATTCCCTTCTGGTGAAAACATTTTCAATGGCATAGAGGTTTTATCATTGTGTCAAAAACTCGATACAACATGCTCGAATCTGCACAGCTGCATTCGTGAGCTTCGTTTCTGAATACAAAAATTCGTTAAAGCAGCATGAGGTACAATTTTGTGAAAGAACGTAGCGGATGTGCAAGGTGTTTTTTGCTGAAACGCTGTCGTTCACGCACTGACGAGCAAGTCCCGAAAGTCTGTCTGCAAAAGCTCCCGTGATGTTCTCGCAGGTGACATTAACGACAAATACATGAAAATCATGGATACATGCTTCGAGATGCAGGCAGTGGTACATAAAGCGAAGAAACCACAGAAACCACAGCGAGAACACGTGCTAGCCCAGTTTAACAGAACTGACAACAAAATTGACAGTCACCTAAGTATGCTTACGCGATTGGAATAATCTGTGAATCTGTAGCGATTCACTTTTAGGGGCCATGCTCAGTACACGTTCAAACACATGGTAAACGGGTTGCCTAACGATCTCGCTCATCAAAACGAACAGACGTGTCTGTCGCGTGGGTCCGAGGAATGTGCGAAACCTGCCGTGCCGCCTTGCGACCAACCCAGCGACGACCACTAACCTTCACTGCTGTTACCAACCCTCACTACTTCGCCAGGTTTGCCCTGTTCTGCAGTGGGGTCAGGAGAGGGGGAGAACACCCGGATGGTGGAGGGTATAAAAAAGCCTGCATATTGCACAGTGGAGAACACGTTTGCTTTGCCCTAGCGAGCAGGTGCATGCACGCCGAACGTTTCTTGTATGTTTTCTTTGGAGCACATACATATGTTTTCTTTGGAGCAGAGGACGACGACGAACTGTCTGCTTGGCAGAACGTTTTTTGAGTATCTCTTGCCATTTTGTGGAATTATACGTGTACCTCTGAGAAGTCGATTCTTTGTTCGTGGGCGATGGACGCGGACCAACCCGGACGTCTGCCAGATTCGGCGACGTCAGCGGTGGCCGCGTCAAGAAAGCGGACTGGCCCTCACAGCAACTCTGACAGCGAGGACACCCATATCTACTCACTGAGCAGCGAGGAGGCCTCCGACGATGACGACTTCGAACTTGTTATGAGCCGTAAGGCGAAGAGACGCAACACCAGGACCTCTTCGTCCTCGAGCACATTGAATGAAAGACCACAACAGAGGCCTGCGACCAACACCATCCTCTTTGTTCCTGCTGTACCCAACGGGAACATGAAACGCCTCAACAGGCAAACCGTTTCGGTGCTGCTAGAGGCACTGGTGCCGAATGAAATTGTCGACATCAGAGTAAACACGCGCAAGAACGTCCTGGCGATCGACGTTACTCATGCAGCCGCACTGAATACCCTGCGCAACGTCACCGACCTGGATGGAATGAAGGTCCGTTCCCACATCCCGCTCGGCTCTGACATCGTCACCGGTGTCATCTACGATGTAGATTCGGCGATTCCCAGCTCCGACTTGGAAGTTCTTGTGAAACCAGCCAGTGAAGCTGATGTCATCGCGAGTGTTACCCGCCTGGGCAGCTCACGCTGTTTGAAGATAGTGTTCAAGGGAGACTGTCTACCTTCATATGTAAAGGTAGGCCACTTTCGACATCCTGTGCGACCTTTCGTACCGAAGCCACTACAATGCCTCAAATGCATGAGGCTGGGCCACGTGAGAAGCGTTTGCGAGAATGCAGCAGTGTGTTCTCGCTGCGCTGAAACGCACTCCGCGGATGATTGCAGGGCCACTGTTCTTAAATGCTCGAATTGTCATGGGCCCCATGAAGCTTCGTCAAAGGATTGCCCAAACATGAAAAGGGAGCTGGCTGTATTAAAACAAATGGCGAGAGACCATTCGTCTCACCGAGAGGCTGCCAAAACCATCAGAAAGCGGCGATATCGTCGCCGACGTTCGTTGAAGAAAATCAGCGTCTCTACCGCGTCTGTCGCATATCCACCGGCTCCACCGCCCTTGCCGCCCAGACCGGTCACGGCTGATAGGAACCAGAATGCTGGAAAAAGTGAGACTGCGGTTGATGCAGCTTGGCCTAGGTTGCCAAGACCACAGCCACCCGCAAAGCCACAGCGCACATCGGCAACCACGACTGCTGAACCTCCCGCCGATAACTGCCTGAAGAGGACAAACAAGTGATCGCGATGCTTCGATCAATGATGAACGCCATTCGCGTGCTCCTAGGCAAGCTAAAAACGTCGTCCGCTCAAAGTGCACC
>NC_051160.1:78355365-78387654 GCF_013339745.2 Dermacentor silvarum
GCGTATCACAGGTAAAGATTTTTTTCTAAAGCCATGTTGATTACTGAAAAATAAATCATTAGACCCAGGTGGCTGTAGACGTGGGATGCGATTATATGTGCCAGCAACTTACATGAAATGCACGTTCAGGAAATAGGGCGGTAGTTCTCTGGTACTTTTTTGCTTCCTGTTTTGAATACTGGAATTAGATTAGCCACCTTCCAGTCTTTAGGTGATTGACCGGTCGACAATGATTGCCTAAATCATCATCATCATCATCATCATCATCATCATCATCAGCCTATATTTATGTCCACTGCAGGACGAAGGCCTCTCCCTGCGATCTCCAATTACCCCTGTCTTGCGCTAGCGTATTCCAACTTGCGCCTGCGAATTTCCTAACCTCATCATCCACCTGACTTCTGCCGTCCTCGACTGCGCTTCCCTTCTCTTGGTATCCATTCTGTAACCCTAATGGTCCACCGGTTATCCATCCTACGCATTACATGGCCTGCCCAGCTCCATTTCTTCCGCTTAATGTCAACTAGAATATCGTCGACCCCCGTTTGTTCTCTGATCCACACCGCTCTCTTCCTGTCTCTTAACGTTACTCCTACGATTTTTCGTTCCATCGCTCTTTGTGCGGTCCTTAACTTGTTCTCGAGCTTCTTTGTTAACCTCCAAGTTTCTGCCCCATATGTTAGCACCGGTAGTATGCAATGATTGTACACTTTTCTTTTCAACGACAGTGGTAAGCTCCCAGTCAGGATTTGGCAATGCCTGCCGTATGCACTCCAACCTAATTTTATTCTTCTGTAAATTTCTTTCTCATGATCAGGGTTCCCTGTGAGTAATTGACCTAGATAAACTTATTCCTTTACAGACTCTAGAGGCTGACTGGCGATCCTGAATTCTTGTTCCCTTGCCAGGCTATTGAACATTATCTTTGTCTTCTGCATATTCATCTTCAACCCAATTCTTGCACTTTCTCGATGAAGGTCCTCAATCATTTGTTGTAATTCCTCTCCATTGTTGCTCAATAGGACAATGTCATCTGCAAACCGAAGGTTGCTGAGATATTCGCCGTCGATCCTCACTCCTAATCCTTCCCAGTCTAAGAGCTTGAATACTTCTTCTAAGCATGCAGTGAATAGCATTGGAGAGATTGTGTCTCCTTGCCTGACCCCTTTCTTGATAGGTATCTTTCTACTTTTCTTGTGGAGAACGAAGGTAGCTGTGGAATCCTTGTAGATATTTGCTAAGATATTCACGTATGCCTCCTCTACTCCTTGATTACGCAATGCCTCTATGACTGCTGGTATCTCTACTGAATCGAATGCCTTTTCATAATCTATGAAAGCCATATACAGAGGTTGATTGTACTCCGCAGATTTCTCAATTACCTGATTGATGGCATGGATATGGTCCATCGTAGAATATCCCTTCCTGAAACCAGCCTGTTCTCTTGGTTGACTGAAGTCAAGTGTTGTCCTGATTCTATTACAAATTATCTTGGTGAATATTTTATACAATACTGAAAGCAAGCTAATGGGTCTGTAATTCTTCAATTCTTTAACGTCTCCCTTCTTATGGATAAGTATAATGTTGGCGTTCTTCCAGCTCTCTGGTACACTTGAAGTTGTGAGGCATTGCGTATAAAGGGCCTCAAGCTTTTCAAGCATGATATCTCCTCCATATTTGATTAAATCTACTGTTATTCCATCTTCTCCAGGCGCTTTTCCCCTGGTCATGTCTTTCAAGGCCCTTCTAACTTCATCGCTAGTTATAGAAGGAGCTTCTGTATCCGGTTCATCACTATTTCGAATGAAAGTAGCTTGGCTGTTTTGGCTACTGTAAAGGTCAGTATAGAATTCTTCTGCTGCTTTTACTATGTCATCGAAATTGCTGATGATATTACCATGCTTATCTTTCAGTGCATACATCTTGCCTTGACGTATGCCTAGTTTTCTTCTTACTGATTTCATGCTGCGTCCATATTTTACGGCTTCCTCAATTTTTCCCACGTTATAATTTCGAATATCCCTTACTTTCTTCTTGTTGATCAGTTTTGACAGTTCAGCAAATTCTATCTGATCTCTTGAGTTGGACACTTTCATGTTTTGTCGTTTCTTTATTAGGTCCTTTGTTTCTTGTGAGAGCTTCCCAACAGGTTGCTTTGTTGCCTTACCTCCCACTTCAATTGCTGCTTCTGAGATCAGCCTGGTTACGGTTTCATTCATTAGCTCTATGTTATCTTCATCTTCCTGTTCTAAAGCTGCATATTTGTTTGCGAGCGCCAGCCTGAATTGGTCTGCTTTCACCCTTAGTGCGTCTAGGTTGGCCTGTTTCCTCTTGACTAATTTCACTCTTTCTCTCTTCAAATTGAGAGAAATCCTAGACCTCACTAACCTATGGTCACTGCACTTTACCTTACCTAACACTTCTACATTCTGCACTATGCTTGGATCGGCAGAGAGTATGAAATCTATTTCATTCCTTGTTTCTCCATTAGGGCTTTTCCAGGTCCACTTCCTGTTGGTGCGCTTCCTGAAGAATGTATTCATTATTCGGAGCCTATTCCTTTCTGCGAATTCCACCAACATCTCTCCTCTTGCATTCCTAGAATCGATGCCGTAGTTTCCAATTGCTTGTTCGCCAACCTGCTTTTTGCCCACTTTTGCATTGAAGTCGCCCATCACTACAGTATACTGAGTTTGCACCTTTCTCATTGCTAATTCCACATCTTCATAAAACTGTTCTATCTCCTCATCATCGTGACTGGATGTTGGGGCGTAGGCTTGTACTACCTTCATTTTGTACCTCCTATTCAGCTTTATTATGACGACTGCTACCCTCTCACTAATGCTGTAAAATTCATCAATGTAGCCCGCTATGTTGTTATGAACTAGAAATCCTACCCCGGATTCTCTCTTATCTGGAAGACCTCTGTAGCAGAGGACGTGGCCGTCAGCCATCACTGTGTAAGCTTCACCAGTTCTTCTAACCTCACTAAGGCCAATAATATCCCAGGCAATGCCTGATAATTCCTCAAATAGTCCTGCTAAGCTAGCTAAGCTAGCTAGCTAGATTGCCTAAATATGTAGCACAAAATTTCGCTAGATAGGGGTAGGGTATTTTTTAATATTTTAGCGGTCAGGTTATCTATACCGGCTGACGTAGATAGTTTGAGGTAATTTATAAGACATGCAATGCCTTCAGCCAAGACCGTTATGGGTTCCATAAATGGATAACCTAGTTTCGGAAGCAACGGAACGTTGAGACAATCCTCCTTCGTGAATACTGATGAAAAAAAAATTGAACTCAGATGAGCACTGCTCGTTTGTTAAAGGAATGTTCTTATCGTGGAAGGGATAAATTTGCTGCGGTGCACTATCAGGCGATATGGTTTGCCAAACTTTCTTGGGTTTGAGTGTAAAAGGGAGGGAAGGTCACGCGAGTAGTACTTGGCTTTAGCTGCACATATAGCTGAAGAATATTCGTTCAGGCATGCCTCATATTTATTTGTCCCAGGAAGACTGGCTGGGTGAATGCTTGGTTGCATAAGCTGCATAAAACCGTTACTTTAATGTTTCGTAGTCTGCACCGTGACGAGTTGAACCAAGGATTTTTGCTATCATGTGAAATGTAAATAGGAGGCACATACTTGTCAACTAAAAATCTAACATCTTATTCTTGTGACACTTCAAGAAGTCACAGGTGAACGTATTTGGTGAAGACTGCCACATTCTGCGTTAAGGAGTTCTAACCTTTATGCAAATAATGACGGCACTTGAGTACGTCAGCTAGCGGTGAGCAGTGTTTGGCAGTAGTTCAAGACATTGGAACACTCATGGACACCGGGATCATAGCCTGCACTGTTCCACCATTTGCAAGAGTTAAAAAAATAAATTATGGGGTTTTACGTGCCAAAACGACGATCTGATTATGAGGCACGCCGTAGTGGGGGACTCCGAAAATTTGGACCACCTGGGGTTCTTTAATGTGCACCTAAATCTAAGTACACCGGTGTTTTCGCATTTCGCCCCCATCGAAATGCGGCCGCCATGGCTTGGATTCGATCCCGCGACCTCGTGCGCAGCAGCCCAACACCATAGCCACTGAGCAACCACAGCGGGTCGCAAGAGTTACACTTCGCTTGCGGGATACCCAGACTGGAACAATACATTTGAAGTTCTATGTCTCTACGATCCGCTGCTTCCTTGCAGTGTTTAACGAATGCGTTTCATTTACAATTGCTTTAAAACAAGAGGTGTTTAATAGATTACGATCTTCTTGTATTTAACACAAGAAGATTGCTGTTTCGTATATTCCCTGAATTACTTTAATGACATTATTGCTGTTGATTTCCTGGACGCTACTTTAAATCTGGACACATATTCATTAAAAGCTCCTACGCTGTAATTCATCACCAGCCATGGTGGCATAGTAACTTTGTCGCTGCGCTGTTAAGCACGAAGTCGCGGGATCCAATACTGGCCAGGGCCGCATTTCCACAGGAGCGAAATGCGCAACGCCCGTATACCGTGCATCCGGTGTACGCTAAAAAACCCAACGCTAAGATCGGGTGGTCAAAATTATTCCGGAGTCCCGCAATACGGCGTGCCTTATATTCAAATTGCGGTTTTGACCCGCAAAACCCACTATTTGTTTTTTTTAGAAATCTACATAGCGAGAGCCGCAATGACATTAGCATTAACAATGACATTAACGAGAGCCGCAATGAACAGTAATGAAATGAAATAATGCGCTGGATGCGTTGCCAAAAGCGGCTCATGAAAATTCGGAGAGCCATCTTATTTCCATATCCCAATCCGACACCCGGTGCATCTTACGAGGGCTCAAGCAAGAACTGAATGTGTCGAACTGGCTGACAAGGAGCACAAAAAAAAAATAGTGTAGCTTGCGCTGGAGGCCCAATGCTAAAGAGACAGCGGAGCTGATGGGCACCTAGCTAGTCCTGGCTTTTGGGCTAGGATAAGGACTACAAAGTCATCCCCAGCATTTTCCGGAATTCATTGATTATTTGTCGATTATCGATTAGCTGATAATTGGCTATCGCAAGGTATTCGTCATGTATTTGGGCTAGGCTAAGCACTACCAAGTCATCCCCAGCATTTTCCAGAATTTTTTTATTACTGGTCCATTATCGATTAGCTATTAAGGCGAAAGCATTTAATGGCTCATACTTGCGGCGTCCGACCGTCCGTCCATCCGTGCCCTGGAACGGTGCCAGCTGCGTCCTCTCCCCCTCACATTCTCTCAGCAATCATGTGATGGCACAGCGGTCCTTCGTCAGACTTCTCGTTGCAGCAGTCGAGTTAGTCGAATGGCTCCCAAGCGGCCCGGTGATGATTCCACGGTAAGAGGTTCGGAGAAGTGCACCAAGAATGTGGATTCCCCCGATACCAAACGCAAGAATAAGAATGAGGGAATGCGCATGCGGCGGTAGTCAGTCGAATGGGCACAGGCTTTCGCCGAACACACTTTGTAATTTACAAAGTGTCCTTCAATTTTTGATTGGCTATCGATGACTGACTAAACTTTAGTCCCAACCATGCCTATCTAGACTTATCCAGGCTCAGCTTCGCTAATTCCCAGGGGAATATGCTATTGCGCTTAGTACTTTATCTGCACAACCTCGAGGATCAGCCCACATTTTAAGGCGAAAGCATTTAATGGCTCATACTCGCGGCGTCCGACCGTCCGTCCGTTTTGGCCCTGGCACGATGCCAGCTGTGGCCTCTCCCCCTCACACTCTCTCAGCAATCACGTGATGGCACAGCGGCGGCGTCCAACCGTCCGTCCGTCCGTGCCCTGGAACGGTGCCAGTTGTGGCCTCTCCCGTCAAACAACAAGCCTCAGGCATCGGCCGATGGTCGTTGTCGGGGATTTCAACCAAGACGCTAGGGGCAGACTCGCATTTGTCAGTTGTCTACAAAGTTCCCTCGCGTTACAGTTGGTCACATCAACGACAACAGCCACCACGCAGCATGGAAGCTATCTTGATCTCGTCTTCCAGACATATCCAACCACCAAATATCTCGAGTACATGTCAGTACATTTCAGTGATGACAAGACAGCTATCGTAGACGTCGACCCAGCCAAGCATAATATATTCACGGGACATTAAAGTAAAGATACACAAGGAATTCATGTGTAAACAGTCCATCGTTTACTTCAAACCACACTTTGTAAATCTTTGTCCAAAAAAATTGAAGGACACTTTGTAAATTCCAAAGCGCGTTCGGCGAAATCATGTGCCCATTCCACTGGAAGTGGCATGCACAAAAAAAAAAAAAAAAAAGACATGGCATAGTCAGTCGAATGGCCACAGGCTTTCGCCGAACACACTTTGGATTTTACAAAGTGTCCTTAATTTTTTTTCTGTTTTTTCTATTGGCATGTTACGGACTAACGCTCGGCTTACACAGCTCCGCTGTTAAAAAATCAATCCTATATGCTGCTAGTTCACCCACATTTTAAGCACTAGCGAGACCCTCAGCTTCCACGACGTCATCGACACCATCTTACGTCGTCGGCGCCTCGTAACTGCCTACAACAAGCACTTCTCATTCTGAATTCAGAGTGTGACCTTTTCAACATGTCTGTGCGGTCATGACAATGAGGATGTACTATCAGCGTCAAATGAAACATGAACAGCGGAGCCCGTGGCCCGAACATGAGTGAAGGTATAGTGCGCGGCGTCCAGTAATCACCACTGACAGGCGCGCACATCCGGTTTGGCCTATAAAGTCCCTATATAAGAAAAGTACCGCCATCCTTTGATAAACGCCGCTTCTCTCTCTCCTGTATCTCCGATTGGACGATGATAGCGCGCGCTTTTCACTTCTTTATATTTTCTTTTTTTTCCGCCTCAGAGCCATGTTGAAAGTCCTCTGCCCAGCCGCAGTCGCCGGCGGCGGCGCGCGCCCGGCCCACGGAGAAAGTGGCCCGGCCTGAAAGCTTCAACGTGGACTTTCCAGGTGCGCCACCGTCGACTTGGCTTTCGCAAGCAAAAAGTAAAGAAAAAAGCAAGCGCTTTAGGAGAGGAGGCGGCGGAGGAAACAGTAGATGGCGGTACTTTTCTTATATAGGGACTTTAGTTTGGCCGAACGGCGCTCGTTTGTTTAAGAGTCAAACCGCCAAACGCGCTAGGCACACCCACGCGGGCCACCGTCGCAGCTGCCAGCTATACTGCGCTGCGCAAGTTTGCCGACCGAAAGAATGAATGTGGCGCACAAGCAGCATGAACGAACTCTGATGACAGCGGTGCAAACTGCATCACGCACACCGCTGTTTGCATTTCATTTCAAGCCGATAGCACTTATGGCTTCGGCAAACTGTGCGACAGTACACGTCATAAACTCCAATGCTTTAGCTTCTGTTTCCTTTTTATTTGCTGTCTTTCAAACGTATGAACCAGAACAGAAGAGAAAATATCTCACTATAGGGGGATCGCGCAGTGTGGCCAATCTAAGCCCCCTGAATAATAAAAAAAAAAGGTAGCCGCATTCTTTTTACCTTGCCGCAGCAGCTGCGGAAAGGAACTTGAGAGGAGGCATGAGAGAAGGTCTGCGTCTCTCGATTGGTTAAGCGCCATTACGTGGTATTTTTCGCGCGCTCTTTCCTATCTTATCCTTTTTTTACACGTCTCGGTGCAGTCGCCACCATGCCAGTTGGCCGTCCAGTTGCTTCAGCGAGCCATTCGTAAGGGCTTTGACGTGTTTTGGGTAAGTTTTCTGGCTACCCGCGTCATCGAAGAACACTGTTATTGTTTTGTTTTAGGCCACGGATTGCTTTTAAGTGTGCTGCAGGTGCAAAAGTGCACAAACAGAGCTTTTTTCTTTGTTCACGGGCTACGGAACTCAGGCATGGTTAAGCTGAGCCATGGGTAGACTAGTGCGAGGCTTGCTTTCTCGATACCGGTGTCACAGGTGCACTTCTGATCGCGATAGGGGCCGATCGGATTGGGCTTGATCCGGATCGAGTGTTGCTACACGGTCATTTGCGATCGCGATCTTGCGGGATCCGGATCCGGGCGATGGCGATCCGAGAATCGCGATCAGGCCCCTTGATCGCGATCGCAGGCTGACGTATGCACCCGCACGTACACTTCCGATCGTGATCGGGGTCGGTCCGCATCGGATTTCTTGATCGCGATCAACAGCGGCCGCTGGTACACGGTTCAATGATCCGGAGTTGCAAAATATGGATAAATTTGGAAACATTTCAATTGTACAGCTTACTATTGCTGATAAAAAAGGTTTTTAAACGATCTTTCTTGAGCTACCTTCATTTGTGTTTTTAGCATTTTCAGAACACTGCACTAGAGAGCGCAGACGTTAGCCTGTGACCAAGGGCCTGTGATCGCGATTCTTGGATCGTGACCGCCCGTATCTGGATCCCGTAAGATAGCGATCGCAAACAACCGTGTAGCAACAATCGATTCGGATCAAGCACAATCCGGATCGGCCCCGATCGCGAGCAAAAGTGTACGTGTGACACCGGTATAACAGTTGTTTGTATTTGCGACCCGAAGTCAAGCTTTCACGTTCGCGCATCCTTTGTTTGTATTTATATTAAAGTGTCTTCCAATTAAATACCTGTTGACAGTCTGCGCTCGTGTTTGTATAGTGTCCCGATTTCTTTTTTTTTCGCAGGTTCGAAGAAGTCCAGCATTACCGTCCTTTCACGCCGGGCAAGTGTATTTCGAAAGCCAACTAAAGAATATGATCAATGCAATAGGAATAGCTCGCGAAGCGCCTTGATCTGTGCCACCCGCTACAGTGTTTTTGCCTGCAGGTACACTGTCTCAAATAAAGCTCCAGCGTAATGGTGTAATGTACCAGAGATAGACATCGTGCACATTACGTATACATTATTGGCCAGACAAAGAGCTCTGATGTTTATGCTAGAACTCTACCCTAAAATGACTTGGTCAGCGAAACTAGCCTCACAAGGCTTCTAACTAGAAGCATGCAGCCAACCCGAAGCGGCAAAACAAGTGCGCAGTTACTCTGCCGAAAAAGCACAAAAATCATTTGCTTCTGCCAGTTCCATAGCGCTGCATCATCGCTCCTATAGCACGGCACACAATAAACAAGCCTTAACTAGGGTTAAAAATCCGTTCGCAAACACACAACAGTTCTAATACACAGTTTTAGTTTAGCGTGTTTACCATAATAGCGGGATCGAAATGCTCATGTGCGGAACGCTAATCGACCCATACCGTTTGCCGTACGCACGCTCTTTCTCAGGTTTAACGTTACTGTGTTTGCGTGGTTCACGTTGTGTACGTACAACATGGCGGCGGTCGCGGCCACTCGCTTCGAACTGAATTTCGCGTTGTTTTGGTAGCATTCACTTCATTTGTAGCATAGCGTTAATATAACCTACTCAAGAGGAAAAGCTCCCCATAGCGCCCATGTATTGAAGCCGGGAACCGCAAGGGCTCAGCAACGATGCTACTCTGTGCAGGCGCGCAGGCGCAGACGACGAGATGCGATTCAGACGAGGCGCGCAATCAACGCAATCCCGAGCCTCCGTCAGTATGGTAGTGCCATCTAGTTAAGGCGCCTGCAAATGCAGCCTTTGAGACACCGTAAATTTTATATCAACATTTTCAAAATAGCCATCCAATCTTTCTGAAAAATATATGAAATTAACTTCAAACCTTGTCCGTGCCTACGCGCTACTTGTAAGTGCTTGCTTTTGCATAACATTTTGAATATTTTTTATTCTTACAAAAATGAGTCGTAGCAACATGGTGGCGCCTACGGGGTTCCCACTTTTCAAAAGCGGAGCTGTTTAAGCCGGCCTTAATGTGTGCCGCTTGCCACTGCGTTGCCTAGCAACCACCTCGCGGAGCGTCGCGCGCTATGCTCGGGAGAGAGAAAGAGAAAATGAGAGAGTGAGTGCGCGCGTCGTGCGCTATGCTCGGTAGAGAGAAAGAGAAAATGAGAGCGAGTGAGAGAGAAAAAAATGGTAGCAGCACCAACAAGGCAACGCGCAGAGGTGCTGCCGACGCTACCCGCGCTTCCCCGTTTCCCCGCATTAGCGCCGAACGCTCGCGGTGTCCGTGATTGCAGCCGGCGCCGCTGGCGGCGGCACGGCCGCGCTCCCACCAGCTGCGCGCGCAGCTGCTGCGCATGCGCCGTGACGTCATCCCGGCGTGTCCTCTGCTGCGTGACGCCCGTACAATGTGAAGAGCTTTCGCCCGACTTCACAAAATTATGGGGTTTTACGTGCCAAAACCACGATCTGATTATGAGGAACGCCGTAATGGGGGACTCCGGAAAATTTGCACCACCTGAGGTTCTTTAACGTGCACCTAAATCTAAGAACACGGGTGTTTTCAGATTTCGATCCCATAGAAATGCGGCCACCGTGACCGGGATTCCATCCCACGACCTCGTGCTTAGCAGCCCAACACCATAGCCACTAAGCAACCACGGCGGGTTCGCCCCACGTCTTCTACGTGGGCTCGGACTTGCTGCAAAAGCCGGGGTCCGAGCGGCCACGAATATTTCATGCATGGTGCCGTGCCAAGTGCCGAGAGGAGGAGATATCTAGGGAAATCAGAAAACTGTTTTATATATAAATGTACATATGGTATTTTACAAGAAGGGCTCCATGATATTGGAGCCGTCTACGTGCTAACATCTTTGCATGTAGTAGCGTTTACATCTCCTAGCGTTCTCTCCATGGTGCATGGAGCGTTCACAACACTCAAGTGCAGCTGTTATATCCCTTTCGTTTCCCTCTTTCACTCGACGAGGGAATACACTTTAGTTGTTTTAGCCAATCATCATCTGGGACCAGGTCGCCATATCCCGAACATGATGTGCTATCGTTTCCCGTCAGGCTTCGCCTCCAATCTTGCTTAGTCGCCCCCGAACACAGGCAGCGGTTGGCACCTTAGGAACCGAACGTTGATGTTGCTCCCATGGGATTGCTAGGCGCCGGCCCTTTTCAAGAGTCGCCTCTCCGTAGCGGTCAGTTCGCGGAAGCCACCATTTCCAGCAGGGGCGTAGCCAGAAATTTTTTTCGGGGGGGGGGGGGGGTTTACCGGCCCGACCGGGGGGGGGGGGGAGGGCAAGCTTCTGCTTTCCTCTACGTCACGTGATCGATAGTAAATATCGGTAGTTTAAGCAGACTCTATACATGTATATCAAAGACATGGGACCGCCCCCCCCCTCCCCCCCTCGCGTGCGCGTGTGCTTGTGAAGAAATTAAGTAAACAGTAAAGTAAGCTCAGTAAATAGAGTAAGTACGACAGGTACAGTGGGCGTTTGGAGCAACGGTCTCTCAACGCACCACTGAATGGACCAGTCTTCGAAAACGCATCATTGAGACGACCCGTGCGATCGGAGAAGACATCATTAATTGTTAATTTCCGTTAAGCGTAGATGGCGGCGTCCTCGTCGGGGCGAAGTGAGTTTCACAAGTCAAGGACGGCTATACGCGTGAAAATGCACGTGTGACCAGGCTATACTTACTCCCATAGCAATAGCTTGTTCGCTGCGTGTTTGCGCTAGAAAACTTAAATACGCGCAAAAACGCGTAAGGCTTTTTTTTTTCTAAGCTTTCGTCGCCGTGCTCCCTCATACGACAGGGTTGAATTTCCTGCGGCAAGTACGTGGGCCGCTGTGTCTTCCGCTGTGTTCGAGCGTGCAGCCGTCATTTGCCTTTACGTGAACAGATTCAGAATTGTACAGAATATTTCACCGCACAGCATAGATATGGTATGTGTACGCATTTTAAGTAGTGCGTGCAACTCATTTCTGCTTCACTTACGCCGGTGCAAACAGGAAGCGGCCTTGTACTTCACAGAATCTCGACTGGTTGGTGTAGGAATGAACTCCGGTCTTGTTCAGTGCATAGTGCACATAATGAATTTCTCAGGACGCGTGAACTCTGACGAGAACTGTCAGCGTCTGCAACACGAGTTTACTTACGCTGTACTGCGCACAGCAGTAATTCATGCTTGTCGGATGTCTGTTTCGTGCATTCTGTTGCGAGTCGGTGGAATTTCACTGCTGTAATCAACCCCTTCGTGTGTACATTGCTGGTTTGGAATTCCACTACAAAACAGCAACTACTATATAGCCTTCCGTAATTGCTGGTTTGGGATTCAACAACACAACAGTAATTACCAGCCTTCCGTAGGGGCGCAATCGCAAACAAGAGACGTTTCTCGCACAGACTAAGCTTACGTTCACACTTGGGAAGCGGCAAGCGGGCGGAAAGGCCAAAGCGGGCGGAAAGGCCAAAGCGGCCGGAAAATTTTTTCTGTGCCTGTCCACGTTGTTCACATTTGTTTTGCTACCGCCGCGGCCGCCGATGCCGTTTTCGTCCAGATCCATCTCGTCTGCGTACGTTTGTCGGCGTGGTGGCGCTCATTATCGCATTATTTCGAGCGGTATGTTCATTCTTTGACCCACGTACCGTCATCAAAAGTGAATTTTACGCAACTTCGCGTGTCATCTGCAACCTTCGGTAAATTCCTCGTTGGCGTTCCGTAATTCTCTTCACACGGGCGCGGCAGCGCTGAGTCACAGGTTGGTGCCTAGGTGGGATCATATTTCTTTAATAGCTTTTATTTACAAGTTGTAATATCATTTCATCATTTCGTATTGTCGGCGCCTCCAGGACACCAAAGGGGCAACGGGAACACAACAGCTAAAACCCGGCTTGGCCCTTGTGTTGGGGCTCGCCAAAGCCTGCGCGTCCTACGTGAGACCTACGCTCCCAATCTATCGTCGCGACGAGAAAAGCACCCCGCGACTTCTGCAACATACCGTACACGTGCGAGGAGAATTATGGAGCGCCAACGAGGAATCTGCCTAACTATTGTCTGCCGTGGAAGTGGAAGAAGAAATGGCTTTTATACTTCTACCTACTTGTTTTCTAGAAATTGACAATAAATAAACGGAAGACGCGGACACCTCGGAAACGGCGGTTGTGGGTTCGCCTGGCTTTGCAAAAGCGCGAGAAGTTGGGTCACGCCAAGGCTTCGTTGCCGCACCTCCGGTCGCACGACGTTGAATACTATCGCGAGTATTGCTGACAGTACGTTTTAGTGCCACTCTTGTCGTAGAGCAAGGGCTGGTTCTTGATTGCGTCGATCAGCATTACAGCCTTCCCTTTTGGTGCCATGTTCAATTTTACGACCGGTTGTTTACATGCTAGTGTAGCTTCCAGTGAAACAGAACGACTTTCCGCCGCGTTTCCGCTTCGCCATGGCAAAAAAATCGGCCCCAGACCGATTTGGCTCGCAGTCTGTTTTTCTGCCTGTTTTTCCGCCTACGGGGCGGATTTTTTCAAGATTTTGCCGCTTCCAACAGCTTCGAGACCAAGTGTGAACGTAGCCTAAGACCCTGCGCGAGCGCGGCCTAAACGGCACCTGAAGGGCAGCGGCGGAAATGTATACCGGAGATTTCGACCTCCTGGGGTCTTTAACGTGCACCTAAGTCTAAGTAAACGGGCCTCGAGCGTTTTCGCCATCATCTAAAATGCGGCTGCCACATTTGTTGCTTCATTTGTTGTGCATTTATTGCTTCAGAATGCGGCCGCCACATTCTCGCCCAAAACTTCACAGAGTGTCAAAGCCTTCACAAACAGCGTGACAGTTTTTTCCGTATGCAGACATGATTCGCTGTAAATTACCAACCCAAACGGAAGCGCCCAGGAATGAAATTGTGATAGTAGCACCGGTTTCATGAATTATGTCAGCCTGAAGTGACGAGAACAAAGGGTGGGTAAGGGGGGGGGGGGGGGTTGCGGAAAAAATTTCGGAGGGGGGGGGGGTTTGAACCCCCCCCCCCCTCCTGGCTACGCCCCTGATTTCGAGAGAGGGCGGTGACTGTTGTCTCGAAAGGGGCTCCAGGTTGGCGCGTCGCAGTCGGCGCCGGGCCTCGTCGTAGTTCGGGCGGCGCTGGCAATTCACGGAAACACACCAAGGGCGACGTTGCCGTTTCAGCTACGCACGAGGCCGAGGACCCATTGCAGTCTGGGGACTAATTGTCCATCCATCAGTCCCAGCTAGATGACTGACGGTGACACTTCTCGGCCGCGAGAAACGACAACCGTGAAATGCAGTTGATATGTTCCCGCCTGGCGATGAGGCCTCCTTTGAGGCCTCATCGATGAGGCCGCCAGACACAACACACTGCAAGTGCTTCGCGAGGCGTTCCCCGATGCCACGGACCACGAGGAAATGCTTATTACGTACACTTCGTATAACTTAGCACTACTTCGTATAACTTAGCATTACTTCGTATAACTTAGCCTCACGTCCTATAGCCAGGACCAGCTAGGAACCGATCAGCTCCGCTGTGTCCTTAGCCTTGCGCAATTAGTGCAAGCTACCGGGTTATTTTTTTTCGCCCAGCTTTTCCTCTAGAGTCAGTATACTAACTCTATGATTCGTAGCAAATCACTGTGTAAACGGCTTTCGCTTTATTTCGGGCTGCTTCGACGACAGAGTATTTTGGATAACCTTGAGGAAGAATTTTCGAGATCGCTTCTCGTTTCGAACGCGTCTATGCCTAACGAGAGAAAAGATGATGATGATTTAATGGAGTGTTACAAAGGAAAATGCACTAAAGACGGATTGCGAATACTGGTAGGAGACCAGATAGACCTAATAGTGTGTAAAAATGTGATTTAAAGTGCAGAACGTTAAGTACACCCCGAAACGGCAAACACAACGCACATGTGTAGCCAGAAACTACAGTGCTACCGTTAAAACTCTCACTGTTGTTGCTAGATGCTCGGGTGAATAACTGCATAACTATAATGCAAGATAAACAATCATATCTGTACAGGTTGGCTGGAACTGAGGGAAAAAAAAACTGAAATTTTGTTTGATATACACGAAAGGGCGTGCTCAACTTACTGAGGCTGGGTGCTTGAAAATAAAATAATACGGGCAAAAGTTTGACAACGTCGATAATGTTTCCCATTGCTTTATTTAGTCAAAAATGGTCAAACGTGTTTCAACCTCGGGAGCTTATTACTTTTCCATGAAACTGTACCGAAAGGACTCATTTTTCCTCATGATATGTTTCATTTATATGATTAAAACACAGAACTGTGACTGCTAACAGCAATGTTCGGGAATCTGATTCATTAAAAATGCGATATGACAGAATGTCTACCACCATATATATCAGTAAAAGCAAACACCGCTTGCAAAAGAACCTGTGTGCCGCTGTATGCAAAAGAACCAGAATGTCGCAAAATACCCATGTCAAGGTGGCTCGGCACAAGTCAAAAAGTGTCGACCCCTCATGATGAGATGATGTCATCAGGGGTAATAAAGTGCTTTTCTCTTCAGCCCCAAGTAGACGAGGCGGCAACAGAGATATTAGTAGGCCACTGAGATTTAAAAGCTAGAGGATAAGGAAGAGGATGCTCTATGATTTCGGGAGTAAGGTTAGGGTGGCTAAAATTGAGAGGTGTGAAGACCGCGGAGCCGCCGCCATTGCCTAGCGAGGTCCCGCTGCGCGTTCCTGCCGCTGGGGGAAAAGTCGGCGCTTCCGTCGGGGGCGCCGTGAGTTCGCAGCCCTGTTTTTCTTGTGTTTCCTAAGTATTTCTTCAAAGTAGGTGGGGTGAAATGCTGAGCTATTCTTTGACATGCGCTGAAGAATGTCATCAACGCGACGAAGAAAAAAACGTAAAGGTGGTGTTTTGTGCCAGGTTACGACAAAATTAAACTAAATGTGAGAATTCGCTATGTGCTTCCTAATTATACGCATTCAAATTACCCGGAAATCAGGTCCGGTGAGATTTTTCCAAACCATGCGAGACTAGTACCTTACGGCATCTTAAACGGCATTTGCAAGACCACATAAGCACTCTAGGAACAAGCATTGTTGCGACGGATGCATCACAGTGCGAGGAAAAGACTGGCATTGAAATATTTTGTCCTGCCCTCGACTGCATGGTCTTTTTTTTTAAGGTTGCCCGATTTTGTGCCTATTTTTCTGGCTGTGTTTTTAGAAGTATTTTTAGCTTTACATAAGGAAGACCAAACGACTACAACAGCTGCTATTACTGACTCACTAACTGTATGCTCTTCCCTTACCGCTACTAATGATTCGCCCATGCTAAAACTCTTTCACTTTCTAGTTCCTGCCTATGTGCAATGTGATCATTTGATTTGGGTGCCTGGTCATAAAGGCTTTCTAATAAAACTGCCGATTCACTGGTAATGACGTCACTTTCCGGCCCAGTTCTTTCTATTCTACCACTGACAGGACAAATTACGGCGGCTGAATTTCGGATGCGATCAATTAGAAAAGCCTTATGAAACCCAGTTCTGACTGCTTCTTTAGATAAAAAAAACCCCGGCATTTACCTGGCGAAGAAAATCCTGTAACAAAGATGCTTGAGGTCTCGCTCACCAAATTACGTTCCCGCGTTCCCTCCCTGAATTTCTACTTACATAGGTCGTGTTTGCTTCCGTCCCCTCTCGGCTCGTTTTGTAATGAGAAAGAGACAATTTATCAATTTATTTTATGATGTCGTCGAAACTTTACTGCGGCAAGAAAAATATTATTGGAAATATCTTTTCCAATAGGGGGAGGGGGGGGGGGGGCTTCTGTACCCATTAGTTTATTTGTACAAGATGTTTTAGACACTGGAGGACAGACTCAGTCGTGTATTTAGCTCTAAACGAATGCCCCCAGAAGTGGTCAGGGATTTCTTGCTTCCAGCCGCCAATGTGGTACAGATTGGCTGCAGGGAGCATATTCCACTGCTCTACCAGGATCGGTGGCTCGGTTTTATTGCATCACACATGTGCACTTATTGCTTAAAGAGTCAAGCCAGTATGCTACTCAAAACAAAGTCAAGAGGGTTAAGCCTGTGGTTTGTAAAAATGTGATGCTCTGCAATGAATCTGATATTTGCAATAAACTTCTGTTAAGTCGCCAGCACCAGCGCTTTGTACTTTTTAGAATTTTTTAAACACATTCCTTACATCATGCATTACCTTCTTCCCTTTAAAGTACTTACAATTGCAAATATTTGACTAATGTGTGGGCATCACATTCAAAGTTATTCCAAAGTGCTGGCCTTCCACGTTGATTCCTATGAACTGTACTTCCGTCAAGGCATAAGCAGCATAAGGGCGCCAACCTCGGCAAGAGGTGGTAGCAAAAACCGTCGCTGTATCGGCTGTGTGGTCGGTGCTCATTGCTTCTCGTGGAATAAGATCTGTGAATCACTTCATTAAACTCTCTCATCATCTACAATGCTGAATAAAAAGTTTCGTTAGCATTGAAAGGATTCAGGCGGAAAAACTAAGCGCGACCGAAACATTTGCCCGCCCGGAGGTATGCAGACGCTGATGATGATGATGATGATTTATTGACATCCCCTTTGAAACGGGGTGGCGACAAATAGTCACCTAGCCTGCTTGATTTAATCAGGTATACTACACATGTTCTTTATCTAGCATTTTTGTATACCTTTTTCAAAAATTTAGCTTGAACCGCTGCCTATGATTTTAAAAGATCAGGTCGTATCCATCTTTTCCCTGCTTTTTTTCCACCAGTACTCTAATCGTCTCTTGCTGATCTCTACGGCTGATCTGTTTATGTTTCCTTCCACTTTAAACCCAAGCGCTTCTGGGAGTTGCACGTTACCTACGGTTCTCGCTGGGTGGATCCCGTCGCATTCCATTAGGATGTGCTGAGTGGTCTCTGGATCTTTACTGCAGCATACACATGTCTCATCTAGTTCCGAATATTTGTTCCGATATGTTTTCGTCCTTAGGCAACCGGCTCGAGCCTCAAATAGCAAGGCACTGCCCTTTGTGTTATCGTACAGATTTTCCCTTCTAATTTCTTTCTTCTCATTCTTGTAAATAGGCGCCGCGAGAAACGGGCGCCGCGAGAAACTACGGCGCCCCTGCCGGCAGCGCCGTCATGCGGCAGGAACGCGTTTTTAGGCCAGCCTCCGGAGGCCGGTCTTCACATATCCTAATTCTAGACACCCTAGTAAGGTTGATAGAATTGATGTCAGCGCTTTCTGTGGCAAGGTGACATCTCGAGCCACTCTAACAAAGGAGCAGACTGTAAATACCTGTCTCCTGAAAAATTTCGGATAACTTATACAACTGTAAAACAAGCTCGACTGTAGTTTCAGGTTTATAAGGATGTTTTAGGTACTGTGCGCTTTTCCGGTTGAGGCTATGATAGTCACCTAGCCTGACAAATAGTCACCTAGTCTGCTTGATTTAATCAGGTATGCTATACATGTTCTTTATCTAGAATTTTTGTATACCTCTTCATGTAACCATTTTCTTTTTCTTTTTTCAAAAGTTACGTTGTACCGCCGACTATGATTTTAAGATATCAGTTCATATCAACTTCTCCCCTGCTTTTTTTCCATCAGTACTCTAATCGTCTCTTGCTTATGTCTACGGCTGATCGGTTGATGCTTCCTTCTACTTTAAATCCAAGCGCTTCTGAAAGTTGTACGTTTCCTACGGTTCTCGCTGGGTGAATGCCATCGCATTCCATTAGGATGTGCTGAGTGGTCTCTGGATCTTTACTGCAGCATACACATGCCTCATCTAGTTCCGAATATTTGCTCCGGTATGTTTTAGTCCTTAGGCAACCGGCTCGAGCCTGAAATAGCATGGCACTGTTGTGTTATCTGAGACGTCAGCGTCATCTGATTTGTGTTATCCGAGACGCCAGCGACATTTGAGATACCAGCGCCATCTATCGCTCAAGTCGGGAGATACGCGCGACAAAACCGTATGGCCTCGGCGATCGGCACATTTCAGAGGCTACCGTAGACAGCTTGTAGTGGTGGTTTCGCCGCAGATCGGCGGACATGGGAAATACAAAAACAGCTATCACGCTATACTAAAACTCTCTTTCTTCCAAAGCATATTGAAATCACTGCGCCAGTTCATTTGCGCTTGTTATTGCACAAATTTGCATTTCCCGCCAGCTGTTTTGAGACAGAAAAACCATTCGCTCTCCTCCATGTCCGCTTAGAGAAAGCATGAGGAGAGCCCATACGCTGGTGCGCACTTAAAATCGAGCTATTGGTGAGACATGCCGTATACACAAAGAGCATGCGATACTTCGATACCTATTGCATTCTACGTGAGACGACTGGCAGATTTGTTAAACTATATCCTTCGTGAAATCGCAGAACCTTGTGTTTAAGGATGTCATTTGAATTCTCATAAACTACTGCGTTAGTTCTAAGAACTTAAACCACCAGCGACTGCCTAGGCCTAGTTGAAGTGTTTACCCGCAGCGTGTATTCGGACATTGCGTGGGCAACATTGCTGATTACATTTAACAATAGCAATTTATGACATCAGGCAGTTTTATTGAGGAATGCAGCGTACACCAGTGATGACAGCTCGATAGGAATGAAAACACGGCAGAACATCTGGCTCTCAAACTTGCTTGACATTTCCCTGAAATAATAAAAAAAGATGATTTGCTCGTCCGTGCTTCTGTCCAAGTGTCTTTTTTTTCTCTTCTTGAGCTGTCATCGCTCGTGCGCACTGAATTCGCCAAGAAAATGAATCCGTACCTTCTGGCAGAACATTTTGTTGCACTTCAGATTAATTCGAAGGATCATTCGGGTCAGGTGTCTCGATTACGGCGTTTTATTGTAGCAGTTATTTTTACGCCAAATGCCTGAACATGCTTTAAACTCACAGCCCCAGCTACATTATTTATCCACTCCAAGTTTGTGCCTTTTCTGTTTCCAGCTGCTTTGCTCGACTTCACTAAAATGATTCTGAGCTCATACAGGCAAAAAGAAGCTTTTGTAGGTGCAAGATGTTTACCGCGTAAAGTGGTGCGTTTTAAGCTGTGGCGACCAGTTTTGCATTTCCTGGACACATTCCTTTCTTCATTGTGTTGAATGCTGTTATATTGGCTGATTCAGCTGAGTTATCGAAATCAGTTGAATGTGTCATTTGAATAATTTTGCGCACCACACCTGCCCTTCTTATGCGTGTCCTAGTTTGTTAGCACACGTTTGACATTAGCTGTGTCATTTGCAGCGGTGAAGGAACGTTACCAGGAAACTGCAATGCTTCAGACATTACGACCTCCTGTAGCCACAAAGCCGGATAATTATTTTGTTATTCAACAAGTCATGCGAGCTTTTCGTTTCTCTGAGGAGTAACGTCGAAATTTGTTGCGTTGTAAGGTAGGAAAATTATAGCTGCTTGAGAACTATATGCTTCAATAACTTTACAATCAAAGTTATCATTATAGGAGACTAGTGCCTGTGAACCTTGGTGCGTGCCAATTATTTCGAGCATGTTGCAATCTAGAGAACATATGCATAACAGTAATAAAAGAATTGGGCACTGCGTTGACTTACATGACTCAAATGTAGATTCTCTACCCACAATTTCCCTTGCTGACCTCAATCCGGGCTATTACCGTTATTGCATGCACCTAAAAGTTGATTTTGACAATACTTTTAAGACGTGGTCGATCAAAGTAAATTATAATAGCTCTAGCTTTAAAAGCGGCGATGACCAATTGAAAGTATATCTCTAAACAAAACTTTTAAAATTATGGTTGCCTTTCCAGAGAATGCGGATTGTGTAAATGGGAGTGGAGCTTCTGCACGGACAGTGCTTTTATTTTATGACTTTGCTAACATAGTTGTCACATTTCATTAGCATTAAGAAGTGATAAAAGAGCATGGAATCAAGTTAAGCATGAGGGTTTCTGTCATTATAGCAGATCATGTAAGCAGAGTTACAGATTATTTACACCCAGCAATACACAGCTCTGGAATAGAAACCTTAGAAATCAATATGAGCCACTGAGAGTCTCCTAATAAAAGGAAATGATTTATTTCACTATTTCCAGATCCGCACCAGCTAGCCATGGATGTAGAGAATTGCAGATTGGTCGACGGCCTGTGGATGCACAAGATGTTTCATGAAAGCATACTGCGTTCAGTGTTCTCATATAAGCCTCGCCCAGATGACGTTTTCGTTGTAACGTACCCCAAATGCGGAACCACATGGATTCAGTACATCGTCCTCAGCATATTTAATAAAGGCGACCCTCCAACAACAAAGGCCGATTTCCTGCTGGCCTCACCTTTTCTTGATTTCATGGGAGCCGAAGCTGCGGAGAAAATGGCCAGACCGGGTGTCCTCAAGACTCACCTACCTTTCCACAAAACACCGTTCTCTGATGATGCCAAATACATCTACGTCGCAAGAAACCCATATGACGTCTGTGTCTCCTTCTACTACCACCTGAAGGCTTTCACACCCAAGACAGTGAAAGACGCCTCATTTGCGAGATTTCACGAATTGTTCATTTCAGACAGGCTCTCTTGGGGGCCATATTTCGACCACCTCTTCCCTTGGTACGCCCAACGCGACCTCCCAAATGTCTTGTATTTCACATACGAGCAGGCTAGGAAAGACACTGCACTGTGGGTATTGAAAATCGCCGACTTCCTCAGAAAACACTACGGTGATCAGCTACGAAACGACTCTGCTCTGCTCCAAAAAGTTTTGGATGTCTGCAGCCTAGAGAACATGAGGCGTGTGTTTGATAGTAGCGCAGGTGGTTTGCTGAAAAATATGCTAAACCTTCCACCGGAGAAGGCACTAAAATCGTTGGACGTCTATCGCGATATGGATATAATGGTGGACACGCATGAAAGTCTAAGATCTGTACGCAAAGGCACAGTGGGAGACTGGAGGACGCACTTCACGTGCGATGAGATTGAGAAAACGAAACAATGGATTCACAGAAAAACGGAAGGGTCCGATGTGATGGAGCTCTGGAATGACATCAACCTCCCTTGAGTTCATAAAACAGGGCTTCTGTACTGGCTAGTTTCAGACAGGCCGATGTTGTTCGTTTCGTTGTTGCAGTATGATGTCGGAGGTAGTAAACTAATAATGGTGCACTAATATTGTTACGCCTGAGCCACGTGAATAGCATAAGAACAGCATGAAAACTGCAATCGCAACACAGCTCAGTGGAATAGTAGGATTATTTATGCCCTTCTTATCTCATTGAAATTAGTGCTTTGTGGCTGATTTCACCATATGTGTTGTGTAATTTTCTGAACTTTTAAATAACTGTCCTAGCTTTTGGAACTTACAATACTTCGCATGCACAATTATTCTATATGTTTGCTGTCCTGAAGCTTTGTTTATAAGTAACAACAGTCATGTAGTTAAGGTGGGTATAAGAATGGGTTTGTTGCAAAACATGCTTTAAGGTCAGGTTAGCAGCGCAAGGCCATTAAGTATTCTGGCCATTATGTCTATTCTTGCCATTAAGTCTTCTGTCCCCTCTAGTGGCCTTGCGCTGTTAACCTGACTTTAAAACAGTGATGTGTTACCCAGGTAAATAATGTCTGCACTGAGAAAACCCTGACTTTTGACTAATATGTAAAGTTCTTTCTCTGTGTTTCTGCATTCTATGCCGGTTGTTCTATGTCATGGTGATGTTGCGTAGTTGGTGAATCCTAAACTCGATGTTGGACGAAAAGTGCAGCAAAATGTCTTGAGTTGCTAATGCGCGCTGTGCGACAGATCATTGTATCAAACATAGCATAATTATGTGAAACCTTGTTCAACTGTAGTGACAGCATGATATTCAAGAGTAAATCTCTTCTAAAAAAACTGCCGAACTCTTTTTTGTACTTTTTTAACTATTGCATTTTGAATAGCAATTTTGAATGCAAATTAATGTGGACCACAGCATCTTGTAACAGCTTTTTTTAGATTTCAATGCCTTTTGCATTCCTTCTGACTGGTATGAGCAGTGAGGCTTTTAACGGTATATATGCCATGCAATTCGTTTTAACTGGGGGTCTTAGGGGGTCCTAATTTTCAACATTAATCGAATATGCATTTTAAGAAAAACGACCACAGAATATTCAATCGATCATCAAACTGTTTCTGATTTTTAATGGATTATGTTATATGATGTTGGCGAAGAATCGAGTTAGTAAAGAAAAAACTTACTTGCAGTGTCGCTTGATCGTAATACTCTTTCCAAGTTGACGTTCGGACAGCTGGGGAGCTTTTAAAGGTTAAACTCATTTCAATTATCTGAGGCACCATGGCAAGGACTGTAATGAAGCAAGTTAACGGCATAATATCAGGTCCTACGTAAATTCTTGTGCTCGCTCAAAACAAGAAATAGGTCTGATGCTGCAGCACCGAACGTTGCCTTAAAGTGACGAGAATATGTGAGGCTGGCCAAATAAGAAAGGCGAACAAATGTTTATATCGACTACCGCAAAGGAAGCCATTGTTATTGATAGGCTGAAAAAACTTCTGAGCAGCAGCGTTTTGTGCCGTGCGGTAAGTCACAGACCGGAACCTTTGCCCCACAAACGCAGCGTACCTGCCGCAGAATTATTCGTAACATTCCTCACATGCATCGTTATTCTCACTCGAGACCCCAATAAGTGTTTCTTTCCCTTATATATTCAAAAACAAATGAATGCAGTATTCGTGCAAAACATTTTATTCAAGCTTCAAGGACAATTAAAGGATTTCTAGGATGTCGAAAGCCGAAATTTAAGGAGGGAGAAGCGAACCTTATTCGCACACATACTAAGAAAAGTAGAAAGGCTCCTTTCTACATGCATTTTTTTGCAGCGGAGCATATGCGGTGTTGGACACGTGGCTCAAGCTCCTTAGAGTTTTTTTTAAGCCTTAATGGCCTTTAGGACTTCATACCATAAAGTAGCCATAGAACATCAGTGCATTTGGTCCAACATTTTGAAAATTATTATCACGAAACTGGCGTTGTGCTGGGAGCTCGTTCGAAGTTGACATGTCTTGCGTACTCACTACCTACATTTCGTAGATTAAAATATTTGCAATTAGGCGTTCAAATAAAAAGCCCCAGTTTCATCCGAAAGGCGAAGTATAAGGATTGTAGTTTTATCGGCCGTGTAAACTTGAAAACATTAGCTTACTAACAAAATTTACGAGCATGGTGTCAAAACACTGGCGTGAAGAAGCGCGGCCGCAGCAGCCAGCGAATTGACCTTGGTTCTGCCGCGTGCTTCAACGCGAACGAAGCGGCGAGTACAAAGCGCATACGAAGCAATCAGCTCTCGGTGCAGGCTGTCCTCATCGCAGGTCCCTTTCAAAATACGGCACGCGCGGCCGCGCCATACGCAGCCGCTGGAGGAGTAGAACCCCCCCCCCCCCCCCCCCCCCGGCTACTTGCGCGCGATGGAAGACGGCGCGCTTGCTGCTTAGCGCGCGCGAGGTTCAGCCACCATCACCCGCTCACGCTCGCACGCTTTCACGTCCACACGCAGCATAGGGCGCGTGGTCACGATGTTATCGCCCTCTGTCTTTATACGGGACAACACGTGACACCAACGGCGACAGCGGTAATGCGCCTGGAGTGTCCATATAATTGTTCTCGCAATAATAGTGCACTTTAAACCAGTGGTTAGGATTGTGCTTTCTTCCACGGGCAATTTTCAAACATTTGGTGCACCTTTGTATGCAGACCAGCTTTCCAACCTTTGTATGCAGACAGGCAAAAGGGTGCACCTGAGCGCACCTTTGTATTGCGTTGGAATAAATAATTTTTATATACAATCTGATCAAATATAGTCGGCTCGCAGGCTCCCTTGAAGCATTTTCCATTTTCCAATAGAAGCAGGGAAACACTGGACTTCAGTCAACCAAGAGAGCAGTCTGGCTTCAGGAAGGAATATTCTACGATCGATCATATCCATGTCATCAATCAGGTAATCGCGAAATCTGCGGCGTACAATTAACCTATCTATATGGCTTTCATAGGTTATGAAAATGCATTTGACGCAGTAGAGATCCCAGCAGTCATAGAGGCATTGCGTAATCAAGGCGTACAGGACACATACGTGAATATCTAGGCAAATATCTACGATTATTCCACAGCTACCTTGGTTCTGCACAACAAAAGTAGCAAGCTCCCTGTCAAGAAAGGGTTCAGGCAAGGATACAAAATCCCACCAAAGCTATTCACTGCACGCTTAGGAGAGGTATTCAAGCTCGTAGGCTGGGAAGGCTTAGGAGTGAGAATCAACAGGGAATATCATAGCAACCTCCGTTTTGCAGAAGACATTGTCCGATTCAGCAACAATGGGGACGAACTACAACAAATGATTGTGGACCTTAACCGAGAAAATGTAAGAGTGGGGTTGAAGAATAATATGCAGGAGGCAAATAGAATGTTCATTAGCCTGGCATGGGAACAGGAATTCAAGATCGCCAGTCAGCCTCTAGAGTCTGTAAGGGACTATGTATTTCCAGGTCAAATACTCACACGGGAGCTCGTTCATGTGAAGGAAATTTACCGAAGAATAAAATTGTGCTGGCGTGCATGTGGCAGGCAATGCCAAATCCTGACTGGGAACTTACCACTGTCGTTGAAAAGAAAAGTGTACAATCATTGCATTCTACCGGTGCTAACATATGGGACAGAAACATGGAGGTTAACAAAGAAGCTCGAGAGCAAGTTAAGGAACGCACAAAGAGCGATGGAATGAAAAATGTTAGGCCTAACGTTACGAGACAGGAAGAGAGCGGTGTTGATCAGAGAGCAAACGGGGATAGCCGATATTCTAATTGACATTAAGAGAAAAATAATGGAGCCGTACAGGTCATGTAATGCGTAGGAGGGATAACCGGTATATCATTAGAGTTACAGAATGGTTTTCTGCCGTCCCCGACTGCGCTTCCCGTCCAAGAGACGGGAAGCGCAGTCGGGGACGGCAGAAAACTAGGTGGGGTGATGAAGTTGGGAAATTTGCAGGCGAAAGTCGGAATCAGCTAGCGCAAGACAGGGGTAATTGGAGTTCGCAGGGAGAGGCCTTCGCTCTGCAGTGGACATAAATATAGGCTGATGATGGTGATGATGATGATGATTAAAGGGATTCTTTCACTGACATTATTTTCTATTATTTCGCCCATGTACCTATGCCACTAGGTGTGTGCCCATTCATGGTCAATACTTGAGAATGGATATGTGTCACTGTCACGCAAGATGAACAGAATCAATAAATGTGGCTTGATAAGCGTCGTCCTTTTCTGTGCATTCCATACTTATCACCATCATTCCCTCTACAATTATGCATCATCACACATTGCCTACTTTCAGGTTATGTCGCTCCGTAGACGTCTCGCTTTGTGCATACGGCTGAATTGGAGTTCCCATTTCAGCACAGCTTGTGAGTGGTGTACTTAGGTATGCCAAAAAGTTTGCTTTTCTGCCCGAGTATTTTATACATACACAAATTTTGATGGGAGCGCTGAGGTGCTAGCTACCAAGGAAATTTTTAAATGCCGTTTTCATGGCGTTATTACTCTAAAAAAATACCCTCCCTACGTATGGTTAGGAAGGCGACGAGCTCTAAATACGTCCACAGAAAAGCTGGAGAGCGCGACATCACGCCTTATAGTGGGAATCAAATAATTTTAGGTGTAGGCTGACAAAGTCACTGAGTGGCTGAGAAAGTGACACCTTGTCTTGAAATATGCATTGAAGATTAACGAATAAGAAAACTGCTCCGGAACTTTGAACGCCCGAGAAGCACAGCAAATTACACGATAACTTCTTTTTTTCTTCCCAACGGCGTTGTATGGAACAAACGCCAAATTAAAGGGTCTCGTGAAGTGCTTCGTCTGGCAGTAGTGTGAAACATTTGGGCTGCACCTAGCATTGCAGCTCCGTTTAAAAGAAATTGTGATTAAAGACGTGTTTCCTCCCATCGGTAACCTTGTTCTCATAGAACGCAAATTGTGAGGCAGACAAAGAAGAACTTTCTATTGCAAGACACTTAACTATGAGGTATTTTTCAAACAATGACAGTTTCCATTCATAGCAGCTGTAGTTGCATTTGAACAAGTGTTAAAACGACAGTCACAGGAATAGAGGGACGCAGGATGAGCACTGCATGTCTAACAATGGAGGTTTAAAAGGGCCACACACAATCAGTAACTACCACTTGCGCGAACATTGTGTTACCAGACATCATAAAATACATCGTGCTGTCTTTTTATATATGGAAAGTTTGTACAAGTTAACGCCTATTTTGGTCCTTTTGCGTCGCAATAATATTAGCGATCTATAGATCATTGCGTGGCAACTGACGATTCTCAGACACGTTGTGTCCAAGGACGGTATACTTCCTGACACAGCTAAACTGCGTGCTGTCGCCGGCTTTCCCAAAGAGACGAAAATCAAAGAGTTAAGGAGCTTCGTAGGGATCTGCTTCTACTTTCGTCGCTTTGCTCGTAACTTCGCCGCTATCATGTCGCCTCTGACACAGCTACTTAGCAGCGCCTGCGATATATAGTCGGGGTCTTCTGAGTGCGACCTCGCATTTTCCGCTCTCCATCGTCTTGTAACTCCTTCCCCTCCAGTCCGCCATTACGACCCCATGGCTACAACTAAAGTGCACACGGATGCACGCAGAGTCGGTCTCAGTGCAGTTCTTGCACAACGGAAACCTGGCTTCACCGAATATGTCGTGGCATATGCCATTGGAACTTTCATAAAGCTGAATGAAACTACAGTGTTACCGAGAAAGAATGCTTGGCAGTAGTTCGGGCACTAGGAAGTTTCGTCCATATTTATATGGCCGCACCTTCGATGGTGTCACAGACCACCGCGTCCTGTGTTGGTTGTCTTAATTGAAGGACCAATCAGGCCGCCTTGCACGTTGCTTTCTTCGGATTCAAGACAGTGGCGTCCGCGTTCTATACCATTCCGGCCGCAAGCATGCAGATGCCGATGCTCTCTCCCGGTCGCCTCTCTAGGCTGCGTCCCTCTCAGCCTTTGAACGCATGCTGTCCTCACTAGACATCGACACCGTCTCCTCAGCGCAGCGCAACGATCCATGGATCGCTTCACTGGTTGGCGTTATCTCCGAAGCTCCCACACTTCCGATATATCGGACGATACGTCGTCAAGTTTCGCATTTCGTTATTCGTGAAGGCTTACTTTACCAGCGCAACTATTCGCCACATGGTCGAAAGTGGCTTCTAATCCTACCACGAACGTTGCGCCTCTGACATCTGTGCAGCTTTTCACTAAAACTCGCAATGTGCTCATGCCAGTGTCTTCAAGACTTACGAGCGTCTTCGGCATTGATATTACTGGCTTGGGATGAACACCTTCATTCCGCTCGTTTATTGGTGGCTGCCCTGAGTGTCAGCGACGACAAAAAAAAAAAAAACTCATCCTACTACCGTTCTCTACAGCCACTTCAGTGCCCTGTACATCCGCTCGACAGTGTCGGCATTGATCTGTATCAACCCCTGACATTCACTACTGCAGGCCACCGGTGGGTTATCTTCGCCGTTGACCACCTCCCACGGTACGCCGAAACGGCCGCTCAGCCCACTGCCACAGCGCAGGATGTCGCATCATTCCTTCTTAACCCATTCATTCTACGACATGGCCCTCCGCGCTAACTCTTGAGCGACCTTGGCCGTGGTTGATCTGATGTGGTTGAAGCCCTGCTTCATCAGTGCCATTTCGTCCATCTCACCAGCACGGCCTACCACCCTCAGATAAACGGCCTCACTGAGTGGTTTAATCGCACTTTGGCCGACATGCTTGAGACCCATGTTGCGTCGAATCAGGCAAACTGGGACCTGGTTTTCCCCTTAGTTACTTACAACAGTGCCACGCAAGTCACCACCAGTTTTTCTCCATTCTTCCTACTGGACGGTCACCAACCGTGTCATACCATAGACACCTTATTGCCCTACAACCCCATACCTGCGAGTATGCGCCCATTTCCGAAGCTGTCCGATATGCCTAAAGATGTGAACTGGCCAGGCGTTTCCCTACGACCAACCAGCTGCGCCAGAACCAGATCCGGGACGACCACCCTCCCCCCACTACTTTCCTTCCTGGAACATTCGTCTGATTGTTCGTACCACCCCACGCTCCTGGTCTGTCTTGCAAACTCCTCCCTAAGTATGACGGGCCCTACCGCGTGGTCAAGCGCACATCTCCTGTCAAGTACATCATAGAGCCTCTTTTACGCCACCTGATGATCTCCGCCGCCGTGGACGCGATATCGTTCACGTAAACCGTCTCAAGTCCTATTTAGACCCTCCTATTACATCGCCAGGATGGCTCATGCTTATTCCGCAGGGGCAGTTGTAATGAAGAAGAGGAGAACAGCCGAAGCGGAAGCAGGATCGCCAACGCAATGCACGAGACAGTGCTCGACCTGATGCAGTGCTCTTCGCTGTGGACCCTTCTTGATTCACGGCCCACGTCCTATAAACCTCTTTTCAGCTAAAATAAAAGTAGATGTTAACTGCAGTAGCTAGGCAGTGCTCACCCTATCTCTCACTTTTCGTATTACCATCGCTTTCGATCGCTTTCTGCGCTGATCGAAATATGCATCCAAATACATCTGGCACACATTTCCTCTCTATTGCATTAAGTCGCTGTATTATTTGTAGAAAGACGTTATTTTCATGAATACTTATTCATTGCCACGACGAGACTTTTGATGTCAAAATAAATAAGAAATCGATCTGAGTACAGCCAAGTAGCGACACCTATTTTGCTGCACAAAAGTGCGGCTTGACTCAACTCACGCGTGCTTTTCGCAGCATCTTTCCTCAACAGCGTCCGTCACGGCTGGGTGCATATCGCGTGCATAGTTAAGTACTTATGATGTTTCATTGTAGTTTACCCAAGACTACATGACATTTTAGAGGGGCTCGAAGATAACTTTGCAGACATCCAAATCAAAATCTGTATGCCTCAACTGATAGCAATTGTTTGAAAGTCATTTGCATCGCACTATAAATAATAAAGTGGTCTCGCAAAATTTTGCAATCTTTTGCTCATCCAAACAGAGCCTACTCTTAAAATCACCCATAGATGCTGCGTATATTGTCGTTCGTTCTATTTCATTCATATTTATTTATTGATAGAACTATAGTTTTATACAACTTTCTCTCCACAAATAGTGCAATGTTTATAATGCATTGCGACTCTAAGCAATATGCCACATATACGTAGCTTATTTGCTTATGTTTTACAAAACAATTGAGTCTGTTCTGTCTATTTCATTCCACTTGAACGTTTTTACTATATTAAAGCTTTTGTATCAAATGTGCCGTTCTGCATAAGGTTCAGTTAACAATATACCGGATCATTACAATCCCCCTGAATATATCGTATAGTTTCGTCTTCCTCCACCGATCATTTTTCTTTTGCCATGTGCGGACGGTTCTTTGCACACACTTTTTAAAACGCTATTCCCAGCGCAAGGCTATGTGCTGATTTTTTCGTGCACGCGCTTCTCCCCATTTTGAAGGCCGACTCTATAGGTTCGGCAACATCACCGTGAAAATCTTCCCCTTCCACGTACAGAAGCCGTTATAGATGTCGCAGTACTTCTTGAATTCATTGTGTCTCTCGTAACTGATGTACTTTCCGTACTTACAGTCTTAAGCAACATGATGCCATTTAGCCACTTTACACAGCATATCAACTCACCTTTCCTCTCTCTGGAATGTTAGTCAGGCACGAAATGAAGGAATAAATCGAAAAAAAATTGTGGGACCTTCCACACTGTGATGAAGAATCATAAGATCACAACAAATGGAGGGTATACGTACCCGTTCACAGTGCTGAACGCAGGCAGGTTTCCCTTGATTAAAGATTGCTTAGACGTACCGCAAACTCTAAGTTCACCAAACTCTTCTCCACTAGTAGCGTAATGTTCATTCAACACTTCGAAGGCATTGTGTCGCTGTTTGTCGGAGCGGACGACACTGATGATTGACAAGTTGTTGTCGAACCACAAACGCTTGCTTTCGATGATTAGAGTTTGCTCGGCGGCGTGGTTAACAGCATCCGCCCGACATTGCCGCTTGCGAATATTCAAAATGAAATTGCTTCAAAATTCAATCTGTCCGTCACGTAAGACAATGAATGGTTCATACCCCCTTAAGCAATGGCTCATACCCCCATAAACACGGCCTCCCCATTACGATGACAGAAGTGAAATTCAACGCTGGAATAATGAGCGGCAACGGAGCTTGCTGGGGAAGAAGACGGCGACGATGAACGCGGGAGCCGTGGCACGAGCGTGTTTGCGTGGTTGTGCCGAGGGGTGCCAACGTGCCAGCTGTGGAAGAAGACGACGACGCTCGAGCCACTGCTGACGATTATAGTTTCTGCGAACAGATACGGACGTTCAGGCTAGACATAGACAAACTTCGCTTGTAAAAAAATGTGCCTCCATTCCACCCTGTGAAAGTGTATTTAGCGCTGCTGGCATGAGACAATGTTACACAAAAGCACCACCACCCCAAGCGACGTTCGTCCCTTGCGCACGCACGTGTGCGTAAGTGCAGTATGCATCCCCATTCTTGTAGGCCGTCCGCAAAGCGCAAGTGCCGTATTGATCTATATTGAGGCTTAAAAGTAAATTGCGTCCAAGAATGCGTAAAGCAAGACCTACACCCAAGCTCCAGACATGACAGCTTCGGATTGTCATTTGAAGAAACGAGAAAACATAAATCTGTTGCACGGAAGCTGAAAGGCAAGGCCCTGTTCCAGCTACCGTTTGAGGTCTGTCTGAGTGGCCGTGGATGCTAGGTGGTGGAACCGTTAGCACAGAATCCATCCTCATTTAGGCCTTCCACCTAGTGCAATTGGGCTAGGGAACTAATTGAACTTCTCAAAGTAAAATACGTCTGATAATTCGTAAAGTACAATTTACGCACAATCTGCAGACATGGTGGAATAGGAACACACGAGGAAATTAAATTCTGTTACGCAGCAACTCAAACGCAAACCCCTTTTCGAGCTGCTGTTTTTTGGTTGAGCACGCCACGAAAAATCTCCACCAACAAGAGGCTAACAGCTTCGTTGCAAAACGATGGACCACTGGAAGGTATTCACCATAAGCTGTGCGTGACATAAAGGCAAAACCCAAAATGCCGCGGCAAGCGCCAAGCTTCATATTGAATACATAAGCGACAGCTGCACCCGAACTGCTCACCAATAGACGTAAGGCCCAAAAGATGTTTGGGTTCAGACGCTCCCTGCGTGATCCACCGCGCTGGAATTGATACTCCTGTGCTAGCAGCACAGGATATCCGCTCTACCGACTCACACCGCAGCTGCTTGCCATGAGCATAGCCTTTGAGAGGCTTTCGCTGAATTGTGATTGCCCACCGTACTCGACAGCTTCATGCTACAGAGTCCGCGACAGAAAAAAAAAAATAGGTAATACGGCGTAAGCCAT
>NC_051160.1:78387754-78422609 GCF_013339745.2 Dermacentor silvarum
CCCCTGTGTATAAACATTCATCTAGAGTCGTACACCGCAGGCCAAGGAGATGGTAGTCCCTCACTAGTGATTTGCTTTGCGCACTGAAAGCGGGACATTCCAATATGAGGTGTTGAAGTGTCTCGCAGCCACCGCAAGACGTACACGATGGACTAGTCACGTCCTTGTCGGTGTAAACGTTCACGCACATTAACACAGCCAACCCTTAGCTTGAGTAGTTGCGCTCTAGCGCGACGAGGCAAGCCTCGACCGCGAACACGCGGCGGGAATGTTCCATTTGCGACGCGCTGGTCTGGATGCTGCTTGAGTAGGTGGCGACGAATGAGGAGGCGAGCGTCATCAATCTTGCACAAAATTTCAGGGCAAGCACAGTCGTTATGAGTGCAAGTTGAAACCAGTCGATCAGCCTCTTCATTTCCGGCGATCCCTACGTGCGAAGGTATCCACTGAGCTACGAGAGATACCCCGAGTGATAAAATTTTTGTTGGCAGAGTCAGTAATGCTGCACACAATTGGGCAATCAACCTGACTGCGTTGTAATCTGCTAAGGGCATCGCGAGAGTCCGTAAATATGTCCATCTTCGGCGGTGTGGTTAACTCCTCTTGCACGTATTTCAGTGCAACATTATTTGCTGCTAGGTCCCCAGTTGTTGACGAGGCTGGATGGGGTACATGAAATATACGTCGTACTTGAGTTGAAGGGCAGAAAAAAGTTGTCGCAGTTTCACCTGAAAGGCGAAGCATCAATTGGGATAGCAAATTTGTAGAGAGCTATACGGAGTAATGATATTAGCTTTATCAGCTGTGTAAACTTGGACATGCAGCAGCACCGGCAACACGCAGAACTGTTGTGGACGCCGACGGCGTTTTGCCCGCGTTCGCTCAAAATGCGTGCGGCGTTGGTAACTGTTGCCGGAGCCTCTGATAAAAATAGGCACTTGGTGCCCCAGCTATACGTCGCCCCCTTCCCTCCCCCTCCCTCCCCCTCCCCCACGGCCTCTCGCGCGTCGGAAGAAGGCGCGTTTGCTCTACATATACGGTGATTGTAAAGGAGGAAAGAGACGCCTACTTCTGCAGCCCTTAAGCGAGCACGGCGCAGAACGCGCAATGGTTCTCTGCCGTGCGTTCACTCCCCGTGAAAGCGCACGCCCCTCGCGCCCTTTCACTCGCACATGCAGCGTTCGGCGCGCGGCGACGATTTCATCTCCATTGACGTCATACGGAACCTCACGGCGACGGCGACGGCGACGGCAGGAATCTGCTTTTGAGTCTCCATATAATTGCTATCGCAATAAAAAGCGCCTGAGGTGCCTTGACCGTCAGTTTGTACAGACGCATCTGTAAATACATCTTAGGCGATTGAGACCAACGCAATATATTTCGTGGTCATCCTGTCTTACTCAATGTGTTTCGTCAAGTGTGCTTAGTTGAATAAATACCCAGATCAGTTAGATAATATCTTCGACTGATAAAATTATGTTTGATAATACATCTTTCACTGATAATGGGCGACGACGAAGTGTCTTTGGACACAGTGCTGTTCTTTCTAGCTCCGGTTTATTTCTGTGCAAATCTAAGTGCATCCGCTGGTCTTCCCTTCTTGGTCGGTCGTGATGGACGTGGACCAACAGGCACGTCTGCCGGCGACGGCGGCGTCAGCGGCGGCCGCCACCAGGAAGCGGATCGGTCAACAGAGTGACACCGACAGCGAGGACACCCATGTTTACTCTCTCAGCAGTGAGGACCCTTCCAATGATGATTTCCAACTTGTGCAGAGCCGCAAAGCGAAGAGAAGGAACACTAGGACGTCTTCATCGTCAAGTACGCAAATAGTAAGACACACGGAGAGGCCCGATGCCAATGCCATCAAATTTGTGCCCGTGCTTCGTTCCGTTAAGATGAAGCTACTCAATAAACAATCTGCGTCGATGTCACTAGAAGCCCTGATGCCCAACGAAATATCGCACATTCGAGTGAACACCAAAAAATCTGCTAGCAGGCGATGTCCAGCACGCGGGTGCTCTGACCACTCTACGCAGCCTTACAGACCTTGATGGCATGCAGGTGCACTCCTACATCCCTCTGGGATATGATGTAGTCATCGGCGTTACCTACGACGTAGATGTGGCCATCCTTAACCACGACTTGCCGATTCTTGTCAAGTCAGCTAATGACGAGGTCATTGTTGATGTTACTGGGATAGGCAGTTCACGCTGCGTGAAAATTGCATTCAAGGGTAAATAGCTACCCTCGCATTTTAAGGTGGGACACTTCAGACATGCTGTGCGGCCTTTCATACCGAAGCCTCTTCAATGCCGCAAATGCATGGAACTGGGACACGTGAGTAGCGTCTGAGAGCATGCCCCCGCTACGCCGAGCCCCACGCTGCAGATAAATACGGCGCCACTGTAATGAAGTGTTCGAACTGCAGCGGGTCACACGAGGTTTCATCGAAGAATTGGCCACACATTAAGAAGGAAATGGCCATCTTGAAAAAAAAATGGTGAGGGATCATTCAACTGATCGAGAAGCCGCGCTACGATCTGGAGGCGACATTACCGTCGCCATCAACTATTTCTTGTTATCCTTTATGTTTTTACGTGCCTTTGTTAACGACGAATTGTGACATGTCGAAACTACTGCCACCTCACGGTTGCTAGGGCCTAGTCAAGCTGTTTGAACCAGTTTGTTGCTCTAGCATCCATTTGCAATGTGTATTTTTGCAAAAATAAAAATGATTTGATTTGGTCGAGCACCATGGCTCGACCAATCGTCGCCTTCAGTACTGATGCTAAAGGTGCGTCAATCTTCCAGTGGAATGCCAGAGGTCTCAGGACCAGCATAGCAGACTTTCGCCAATGCGTTTTTACAAATCGTTTCTCCATGCAGGTCATTTGCGAATGAAATACTGTCTGGTTACGAAGCTTTCGTCTCGTCAACATGCGGAGCATGCCGAAAAGTCATCTACATCCGCACAGATTTTACGTATGTCGCTCACGCGGTAGAGCCTCATGACTACGACCAGTATGTCTGCCTGCATGTAAAAAAGAAGACTATGTCATTTACACTTATTGCAGCCTGCATATCCCCAGCGGATCACTTTGATGGCAAAAGGCTCAAGAAAATATTGCTATTGACGAATGGCTCCTGGGCTATCACAGGTGACTTTAACGCACATCACCCGCTACGGGGAAGCACTAAAATTGATTTCAGAGGCAGGAGTCTTGCCTCCTTTGCCGCCGACTATGATATGTGCCATGTGAAGGATGGCAGTCCTACATTTCTGTGAGGCACGACCTATAGTAGACGCTTAGAGTTGACTTTGGTGTCACGGCGCTTCGCCTCGAGCGTCCAATGGTTTACTGACATAGAGACACATGGAAGCGACCATATTTAAACATTTAAACATACACAAAGATTAGTGGAGTTGAGCAATGCTCCTCTATTGTCGTGCGTACAATTGAGTAGTCAAGGTTTACGGAGCATATGAATGCCGCATGTCGGGAAGGCCTTTCACAAAATATAGAAGACGAAATTTCGGAAGCAATGAAAGCATTGATGTGCTCGCTGACAAGTTCAGCAAGGCGAACAAACTTCGACGCAGAACTGGAGAGGTTGCATGCGGCACGCCGACAGGCGGAAAGAAGGTATCGGCGCACGAAATCTCTTCTAGATCTAAGAGCTTTGCGACGCAACAAATAAAAGTACAGCGTCGTATGGATAAATTGGAAGACAAGCGGTGGAAATCTTTTTGTGAGACGCTTTATCCCCGAAGATCGCTCTCGCACATGTTGAGAACGGTTAGGGGTCTTCGCTCATGTCCGCATCAAAGGAAGCCCTTTGCTGCTGTGGCCCTCTATCAAAGCCGCTCGCAGTTTGAAGTGGCTGAAGATTTCTGCTTGCGGGTTGCTGGGTCCGTGATCATCACTACTGACGCGGCACTGAATGACATCCCGGAGGCACGTGTACCAGAAATGAACTTGCCATTTTCACTTGAAGAGCTCGACGCTGGGTTGGTGACCTACAGGCGTTCTTAGTCACCAGGACCAGATGGCATCACGTACGCTGCCTTATGTCACCTTGGACATGACGCACGTAGTGAGCTGCTCAACTACTAGAATGAGTCTTGGTGAAACGGCGTTGTTCCTAAACAATGGGAATCGAGCCGCTTGATCCCCATTCTGAAACCTGGAAAATCTCCGCTTGATTTATTATCATATTGTCCGATTGCGATTTCGAGCTGCGTCGGCAAAGTGCTGGAAAGCATTATTCTTGCTCGCTTGGAATGGTACCTAGAGCGATTCAACATCTATCCCGACGCCATGGCGCGATATCCTCGAAGTCGCTCGTCCATCGACAATGTAATTAACCTCGTTAACCGGTTTCAAGAAGAGAAAATCGGCAAGCGCCTACCAGTTGCACTTTTTCTCGATGTCAAAGGAGCATACGAAAACGTTGCCCATGAGGTCATAGTGAATACACTTGAGGCTGTGGAAGTTGGCGGCCAGATGTATCAATAGATTCGGGATTATTTGACTGAAAGGTGCTTTTCTTATAGACTGTGGAAGGCCCAACTTCGGAACATTTCATCTGCCGTGGTGTGCCGCAGGGTAGAATGTTGAGCCCTATATTGTTCAACCTCGTCTTGGTAGGACTTGTGGATTATTTACCGCGCACAGTTCATGTCTCTATATACGCCGACGACATCTGTATCTGGGCCTCTGCAGTGACTCGCCCTCAGGTGCGGGCCAGGCTTAAGCGGCCGGCATGCATGACGGCATCTTATCTACGAGAACAAGGCCTCAGTGTGCCTACTGAAAAGTGCGCATTGGTTGGCTTTACGCGCAACCAAATGTCAGTGTATACCGTTTTGATCAACAGTCAAGCTGTGTCCTTTGTTAAGAGGCATTGCTTTCTGGGTGTCATCATCTACCGCAACCATTCGTGGACCCCTCACTGCGTCTATCTGAAGAAGAAGTTATTTGCTATCGCTCAGGTATTCAAATTTCTCTGTAGGAAAAAGTGGGGTGTACCAGTTCATTATATGCTGCAGCTGTACAGGGTAATGTTCCTGGGACTCCTCGACTACAGTCTGCCAGTTTTCTCGAATACATGCAAGTCGAACATTCGCGCTCTGGAGTGAATACAAGGTCAAGCCCTACGCACGTGTTTAAGGCTGCCTCGGTGCACCTCAACTACAGCAACAATAGCCATCGCGACAGACCATACGATCCAGACACACGTAGCTGTAGACTCCCTCAGAGTAGACATTCGTCATCTGCCCAGGATCCCCGACAATCACCTAGCTTCCCTACCAGCCGAGACACCTCATGCAACCTTTTCGAAAGTGATTAGCGCCCATCAAAAGTGTATACCGTCATCTTATACACCGGCGGCGAAGCCTTCATCTCCCCTGTGGTGCCTGCGATAGTCTCAAGTGAATTTTACTATTCCCGGAATCACCAAGAAGGCCAATCATCCATCGCTGGCTCTGAAGCAACTGACGCTCCTATTACTGCACCAGACATATCATGACTGCATGCATATATATATATATATATATATATCAACGGCTCGACCTCACCTACCAGCTCAATTGCCGCATTGGTCGTTCCAGCCAAGCAAGTTGCAGTTAAATTCAAATTGTCACATATGACTACATCTACGTCGGCAGAACTTGCAGCCCTCCATGCAGCTGTGACCTACGTCACCGAATAGCGGCACAGAAATGGGTCATCGTTTGTGACTCTAAGGCAGCCCCTGAAAGTATCAAGTCTGCCTTACATCACAGAACTTACGAGCTGATGATATCCGACATCAGGAAAGTACACCACCATGCTCTGGAAACAGGTCACAGCATAGTGTTCCTGTGGATTCCTGCTCACTGTGGCATCGTCGGCGACGACATTGCTGACAGGGCTGCCCGGTCTCCCCACGAAGACACCGAGACGCGTACAATACCGATACGGAACAGCCACCGGCACAGTGTGGCTACACTGAGGAGAAGGAAGACGATGGGCTCCCGCTTGATATAGCGTCGGAAATAAGAGCACAGCCCTACGAAACTACGAACATCATTGGTAGACTTCGGGACAGGAAAGTTCGTAACGACGCGAATTTTGGCCGGATCAGGTCGCACGCCTCTGGTATCCACAGGGTGTCCAAGGACGGATATTTGGCGGCGAGCGAAGTGACATTTTGACGAGTTCAACTAGAGACCGGCCCGGTGGAACACGTCAAGAATCGCTGAAATACGGTCCAGGTGCGTGTCGAATGTTGGCGAATATTCTACCACTAGCGAGAACGCACACTGCCAGGGAACTTCGTCTGCTTGCACGAAAAAAGTCACAAGCTCTCTGGAGTTCAAGTGTCTTCAATTGCCGATTAGATAAATTGGACCCTTTGCTACGGCTACAACAGCCATCTAGCCTTTCCTTCAGCAAAACAACCTTTCTGAGCCGCTTGTGGCTGGGAGTGGCATTCACGAACGCTTACTCATATTTTATGCAAATGGCCGAGAGCCCAATGTGCGACTCATGTAGGTGCGAGGAAACCATCGAGCACCTATTGTGTATCTGTCCTCGCTACGACGTACGACGCCTCTCTCTCAGGACAACATTAAACCGACTGGACTCGAGACCCTTCTCCAAGTCAAAGATAATCGGACCGTGGCTACACCCGTCACTGGCACAAAAAGCGATGCGTGCTTTAGTACAGTATTTGAAGTGCACCGATTTAAGATACGGCTTATAGTGTCCCTGTACATCGTCCCACGTGTACTCAGTACTCACTCTCTCCTTATTTCGTTCTTTCTATTCCCCCTTTCCCTTACCCGTAGTGTAGGGTAGCAAATCGGACGCTCTTCTGGTTGACCTTCTGCTTGACCTTCTGGATGAAATAATATTGACCTTAGTGAGGTTAGAAAAACTGGTGACGCTTATACAGTGCTGACTAACGGCTGCGCCTTCTGCTAGAGAGTTCTGCAAGATAAGAGAAAATACGGGGTAGGATTTCTAATCCATAAGTCAAAAGCTGGAAACATTGATGAATTCTACGGCATTAATGGCAGTGTAGCAGTCGTCGTCATCAAGATAAATAGGAGGTATAGAATGAAGGTAGTACAATCCTACGCGCCATCCTCCAGTCACAAAGATGAAGGAATAGAATAGTTTTATGAAGATGTTGAATCAGCGATAAAAAAGCTGGAAACTCTGTATACTGTTGTCATGGGCGACTTCAATGCAAAAGTGGGGAAAAAATTTGCTGCAGCTTAGCTCAGCTAACCGTGGATATGCAAAGCGAATGCTTGGTTTAGCCTGGTTAAGTCTTGGTTTCACTTGGTTAGCCTTTGATTTAGCTGTAATTATTATACTTAGGTATACACTTATTGATATAAGCCAGGTATAAATTATAAGCCGACAAGTCCAAGCACTTTGGGATCCGAAAGGCTAGCTCTTTCTTCCTCAGTCTCCGACACTAGCTTCGCGCGCTTGGCATTCCGACCCTCTCCAGTGAAGCAGTTCGCCGGGTGAAAGACACGTGTCAGACGCCGCTTGCGGCGTGGTCAGACGCCCGTAAGACGCTGCGGGCTGGTCAGACCATAAAGAAAGAAAAGCTGCCAGCCAGCTGCGGCGGTTGCTAGACAACGGCTCAGCTCGCGGTGCTGCCACCGGCCACAGCGTAGTGGCGAAAATGCGGCCAGTGTAGTTTTCGCTACAAAAGAATGCTGGTGCGCAAGAAATTGGCAACTACGGCATCGATTCTAGGAGCCCTAGAGGAGAGATGTTGGTAGAATTCGCGAAAGAAAATAGGCTCCGAATGATGAATACCTCGTTCGGATAACGTAACAACAGGAAGAGAACCTGGAAAAGCCGTAATGGAGAAGCAAGAAATGAAATAGATTTCATACTGTCTGCCAATCGCAGCATAGTGCAGGATGTAGAAGTGTTAGGTACGGTAAAGTGTAGGGACCATAGGTTAGTGAGGGATAGGATTTCTCTCAATTTGAAGAGAGAAAGAGTGAATTTAGTCATGAAGAAACAGACCAACCTACACGAAGTAGGGGTAAAAACAGATCAATTCAGGCTGGTTCTAGCACATAAATATGTAGCTTTAGAACAGGAAGATGAAGTGGGAGGTAAGGCACCAAGGCAACCAGTAGGTGAGCTCTCCCAAGTAACAAACGGCCTAATAAAGAAACGACAAAGCATGAAAGTGTCAAACTCGAGAGATCAGATTAAATTTGCTGAACTGACAAAACTCATGAACAAGACGAAAGTAGGCACATTCGAAATTATAACGTAGGAAAGATTGAGAAAGCCGTAAATTATGGACGCAGCATGAAATCATTCAGATGGAAACTTGGCCTAGGGCCAGGCAAGATGTATTCACTGAAGGATAAGCAGGGTACTATCAACAGCAATTTCAATGACATAGTGGATGACAGCGAAATAATTCTATACTCACCTGTACAGCTCCCAGAGCAGCCAAGCTACTTTCATTCGAAGTAGTGAGGAACAGGATACAGAGGCTCCTGCGATAACTAGCGATGAAGTTAGAAGGGCCTTGGAAGACAGGACCAGAGGCAAATCTGCTGGAGAAGATGGAATAACAGTCGATTTAAGGAAATATGGAGGATATATCATACTTGAAAAGCTTGCGGACCTTATGCAGTGCATCACGACTTCAAGTGTACCAGATAGCTGAAAAAACGCAAACATTATACTAATCCATAAGAAGGGAGACATTAAAGTATTGAATACCTATTGACTCATTAGCTTGCTTTCAGTATTGTATAAAATATTCACCAAGATAATTTCCAATAGAATCAGGGCAACACTTAACTTCAGCCAACCAAGAGAACAAGATGGCTTCAAGATGATGACATGGATATGACCCTACGATGGATCATATCCATGTCATCAACCAGGTAATAGAGAAATCTGCGAAGTACAGTCAACCTCTCTATATGGCTTTCATAGTTTATGAAAAAGCATTTGATTCAGTAGAGATACCAGCAGTCATAGAGAAATTACGTAATCAAAGAGTACAGGATGCATACCTGAATATATTGGCAAATATCTACAAGGTATGCACAGCAACCTTGGTTTTCCACAAGAAAAGTAAAAAGTTACCTATCAAGAAAGGGGTCAGATAGAGAGACAATATCTCCAATGATATTCACTGCATGCTTAGTAGTATTCAAGCTCTTAGACTGGGAAGGCTTAGGAGTGAGGATCAACGCCAAATATCTCAGCAACCTCGGTTAGCAGATGACATTGTCCTGTTCAGTTACAATGGGGCCAAATTACAACAAATGATTGAAGACCTTAGTCGACAAAGTGTAAAAGTGGGGTTGAAGATTAATATCCAGAAGTTAAAGATAATGTTCAGTAGCCCGGCAATGGAACAAGAATTCAGAATTGCCAGTAAGCCTCTAGAGTCTGTGAAGGAGTACGTTTATCTAGGTCAATTACTTACAGGGGACCCTGATCATGAGAAGGAAATTTCCAGAAAAATAAAATTGGGTTAGAGTGCATACGGCAGACATTGCCATACCCTGACTGGGAGCTTATCACTGTCGTTGAAAAGAAAAGTGTACAATCATTGCATTCTACCGGTGCTAACATATGGGGCATAAACTTGGAGGCTAACAAAGATGCTCGAGAACAAGGACCGCACAAAGAGCGCTGGAACGAAAAATGTTACGCCTAACGTTAAGAGACAGGAAGAGAGCGGTGTGGATCAGAGAACAAACGGAGATAGCCGATATTCTAATAGACATTAAGAGGAAAAAATGGAGCTGGGCCAGCCATGTTATGCGTAGGTTGGATAACCGGCGGACGATTAGAGTTACAGAACGGATGCAGAGAGAAGGGAAGCGCAGTCGAGGACGGCAGAAAACTAGGTAGGGTGATGTAGTTAGAAAATTTGCAGGCGCAAGTTGGAATCAGCTAGCGCAAGACAGGGGCAATTGGAGATCGCAGGCAGAGGCCTTCGTCCGGCAGTGGACATAAAGATACACTGATGATGATATTTGTGCGTACGTTATTCCTTGTGTTTAAGTTGTATAACTTGAACCAGAGTTTAAAAATAGTGGTACAAATCTGACGAACGAGACCAACCTATTGCTCCAGTCCTGAGTAACTACACTTTTCAAAGCACGGTTCATATACGAGGTCTATTAGAAAAGTATCCGACCTTTGGCTGAAGAAAAAAAAAACTGGCATATCTGGAGCGTGGGAAGCCTACTCACCCTCAATGTAGTCTCCTTGGTACACTACAGACTTCTCCCAGTGGTGCTGCCATCGTTGGAAGCATTCCCAGAAGGCCTCTTTCGGAATGGCGTTTAGCTCAGCTGTTGTCGCAGCTATAATGTCCTTTCTTGTGTGAAATTGCGCTCCTTTCCACGGCCTCCTGATTTTTTGGAAACAGCTGCAGAAGTCGCAGGGGGCCATATGAGGAGAGCAAGGAGCCTGTTGAACTACGGGAGTCTGGTTTTTAGCGAAAGAAGTTGGAATCAAGTGAAAGGAATGTGCAGGAGCATTGCCGTGATGGATGCGCCAATTCCCTGTGGACCACAACTCCGGTCTCTTGCGCCACACAGCATCAGGTAGGCGACAGAGGACATCCCTGTAGTACTCTTTGGTGATTGCTTGACCCTGTGGTGCGTACTCGTGGTGTACCACACCGCGGGAGTCAAAGAAAGCAGTCAGCATCACTTTGACGTTGCTGGGCACTTGGCGGGACTTTTTTTGGTCTTGGTGACTTGGAATGCTTCCACTTTGGCGACTGGGATTTGGTTTTCGGGTCGTACACGTATACCCAAGACTCGTCACCAGTGATTATGGTGCTCATGAAGTGGGGGTCACTGTTTGTGGAATCCAGCATGTCCTGTGAGACTTCAACACGAAGTTGCTTTTGCTCCACCGTAGCAGCTTCGGCACGAATTTCGCCGCAACTCTCTTCATCGCCAAATCCTCGGTCATAATGGAATGTGCAGAAAAAGTGCTAATGCCCACCTCTTCCGCAATTTCTTTGATAGTCACACGACGGTCCCGCATCACCACAGCATTCACTTCAGCAACGACCTGGCGATTTCGGCATGTTGATGGCCGACCGGAGCGTGGCTCGCACCCCGCCGATGTGCGGCTGTCTTTAAACCGGTTGTACCACTCCTTAATCTGTGTGCTGCTCATAGCATCGTCACCGAAAGCCGTCTGAATCTTCCGAATGGTTTCCACTTGGCTGTCGCCCAGTTTCTGGCAAAATTTGATGCAGTAGCGATGCTCCAGTCGCTCCGCCATTTTCCTTACAATAAAAAAAACCAACAAAAGCACTGCACACTACCTCACTCAAACGCTGCGTCCCAGCGACTGACGCTATGGACAGGCAGGAAAAAATTCGCGCGTGCGCACGAAGGTTCATGGTCGGCTGATGCAAGCGTGCTTAATTGTTTCGTAGTCATTATGTGTTCGCAAACAAAATAAGGTCGAATACTTGTCTAACAGACCTCGTATATATATATATATATATATATATACATATATACACGTTATTGCGATAGCAATTACATGGAAACTCCAGCCACTTTTCAGCAGTTGTCGTCATCGTTGCCGTGAGGTTCCCTATAAAGTCCAGCGATGATAAAATCGGCGCCGTGAGCCTTACGCTATATGTGCGAGTTAAATCATGCGACGGAGAGCCGGCAATAGCGGCTCGCGCACCAGCTGGAAGAGGAAATGCAAGTCTTCCATTCGCGCACAACGCTCTGGAGGGAGTAGGGAGGTGGAGGGGGCCGCGCTTTGGTGTGGCCGCGTGCTCCCGCAGGGCCAAAAGGCTCCCGGAGGAGGGTGGGCAGGTGGAGGGGCTGCGCTTTACTGCGGCCGCATGCTACCGCGAGGCCGAAAGGCTCCTGGGGGAGGGGGTCTGCACCGCGAGCGCCTGCCAGCGCGGTGCTATTTTCAAAGCCTTCTACGGCGGGTACAGAATCCGCCCTCTGTGAGTTTTTGCGGCGAAGATCGCGTTGATGCGAGCGCTGGAACGAAGCTCAATTCGCTCGCCGTTGGTGGCGTGGTGACTCGCTCCACCGTTTTGACATCGAGTTTCCGCGGTCATCGATTGAGATGCTTGCCGTTTGCTTGTGCGCACGTGAAACCATGCTTTCTAATTTGGTTAGTGTGCCTATGTTTACAAATCTATACGGCCGATAATACTACTACCCTTACTTTGTATAGCTGTCCACTAATTTGTTGTCGCAATCGCTGCTTCGCCTTTCGGGCGAAACTGCGACTTTTTTAACTATAATCAACTTCAAAAAACAGTGACGTTCAGATGGCTGTACTCAGTATGCCACAGGTCTCATGAACTTTCAAGTGTACTACTTTAAAGTTCGGTTGAAGCTATTTGATACAATTGGTATAGGGCCTCTACACCCATTTGGCACCCTTTACACTAGGTGTAAAGTCCGGAAAAATAAATGAAGGGTGTAGGTGGCTACTTTGGCTGGGGTGTTTTCACAACTTCGTACAGTTTCATTGCATAGGCTTACTTATTGTAGGGTGTGCCAAATAGGCACCTTAAAAAACGGGTGCTAATTTTGACCCTTAGGATGTCGACTCTGCAACAAGCCTATTTACACCTTATTGATTGCAAAAACTATTACTGTGTAGAGCTTGCAAATTAACTTTTAGTTGCCATTGCAGTAACATTGGGTTACTGCAGCCCGCGTTTGAATTATACATCGAATACTTTAAGCTAACACGTCTCCATACGCCAAAAGGAGAATAGGAAATCTGTAAAACAAAATGGCAGGTCATGCAAAGAGAGCAGTCGCCACAATATGCGACGTGACTCTAGACGATATGTGACTCTAGTTAAATGTTACTGACCTGGTCCCGAACGTTCACGCACTCCCCCAAATGCTGACAGCGTTCGTAGTGACGCATGTGCGGCTGAAGGCAGCTTCTCAACACTTAAGGAAGCGTAAAAACATATTTCCGGAATCAGACGGCACACGAGAGGTGTAATGGTCGAAGCCTAATATCCATTCAGCGAATGCCAGTCAGCATCGACGAAGTTACCTCTCCGTTTACCGAAAAATTGCGGCGTATAAAAATCTGGTCGTGAAGAATATTTGGAACGTGAGCAAAAAAATTTAAAAATATCTTTTGAACCAGGAACTGCTATTTTCGGCAAATCAATGTGCTTGAGTTTTCCTAGCATCGCCTTTAATTGAAGTAAATCATTCGCGATGAAATTCCGCATAACATTGCCGTCTACATAGGATGTCCACCGCTGTGTAAAATTGTTAAAGTGCTTTGTCCGTTTTATGACAAGATTGTTCCAGGCATTTTGTGTTTTTCTATTAAAATCCTTTGTTCAATGTTGTTTCTTTTTTGGTCTCAAGGCTACTTTATCCACCAATCATTCCTTGAGAGGCCATGATAACTGCATTACGTGCCGCCGCCACCTACCACCGTGCTTTTGACGTTTTAGGAGCGAAGCTCCTTATAGCGGCACCCGTTCCGTCCCCGTCGTCGTAGTAGTAGTGTGTAACCAGTCTGAGAAAAATGAGAAAAAAAAATCCGAAGTTGTGTCCGTAGCGCGGAATCGAACCAGGGACCCCTCGCTTCCGAGCGCGCGGCGTTAGCCCACTACGCCACGAAGCGCACATAGACACACGCACCACGATGGCAATAAATACCCAACATTAACGAAAGGCCGCGTTTCTAGCGCGTTTCTAACGCGTTTGTGCTAGCGCGTTAGGCCCGTGTGAGAAGCTGGTGTAAGACGCTGTGGCCTCTCCGCCTTACCTTCAACGCTTTTCGAACGCGCTGCCCAAGGCGGTGGCAAGTCAAGTTCAAGTCGAGGAGCGTTTATGAATACGGGGGGTATACTCTCTCAGCAGTCATGTGATGGCGTCGGCAAACGCGGTGCACGTTCCGGAATGTGTAAATGGCTGCGTAAGACGCTGTGGCCGCTCCCCCTTACTAGAGAGTACTGCACGTTTCTAACACCTTTGTGCTAGCGTCCCCTTAAGCGGGAGATCCGATGATTCCCTCCGCCCACTCATCATCATTCACCCCGTGGATATGCTGTGATTTTTTAATAAAACTCAATAGCACGGGCATATGAGTGTGATTGATGAAATCGAATCATCCTGCCTGTCTTTTTGCAGTAATATTTTTCGTCTTAAATTTGCAATTAGTTAATATTTAATAAGTAATAGACCCCTAGTTATTTGCATGGGGTCATGATGCCATCGTGGTGGCTGCATTGACGTCATTTAAGGATGTCAGCCGACTCTCACAATGCTTTCATTTTCACGCCAACGTGAAAATACAGTCAATGTCACATTGCTTAATAAAATACTAGTCGAGCAGGACCCCTAATTTGTGGCTGTCGTTGTGTCTTGCCATTTGTCCTAGTGTTGCTTGTATGATTCATCAACCTGTACGACCTTTTGCGTTTGTCTCATTTGTGTAAAACGAAACTTATAACAGGCAGACGGACCCGAGCGGAACATGTATATTTCATTTATGTTTCATGCTTTCTTATCAATTTTCTTGGCTATATAACAAAGTTTTATATGATTCAGGGTTAGAGGCATGCGGACGAATCTGCGTTTGAGGTGTTCTATTGTGTTTGTATTTAGATATATAATTGTCCTCGTATATATGAACCTATACTTACGTGCGAGGACAATATTTCTCGGAGAAACAAGAAAACAAGTAAATTTGCCTCTAAAGCTAGACGTTCGAAAAGTGAAATTTCCTTGATCAAAACAGCAGCATGGTCGAATGACTCTTCTTACCAATTAAGCAGCTGGTATAAACCACTTTGTCTACATTGGCTGCAGGTGTATTGCTTTGTTTTCGTTGAATGGTGATCAACGAAGCACACATCTTTTCTTCACTTTCACCTATTAGAAAAAAAAGAATCATATTACCTGTTACTCAAGCAGCAATTATAAAAAAATGCACTTATTCAGCAATGTGACAGTTCTTAATTTTTTTTTCGCAGGATTTGGAAATTACCACGGTAAGTAACGCTTGGTGCCTTTAGTAATATATACTGATATTGCCTTCTTGTGCACTTAATCACAGTGACGTTTCCTGCGGTGAATTTCAATTGAAAAAAAAGTGCATGAAAGCTGGGACCGACCAGCTTTCCGAAACCTACCCATGTATTGGATTCGCCTTACCCAGGCCTTGGATTCGCGACAACGGCAGCGTACGTAAGTGGAGAAGCGGATGAGGCGGTTGATGAGCAAGTGGTACGGTGGTAGCGTCTTGGTCTTGTATCACTTGACGGAGATCGGGAGACAAGTGTGACTCTGACGCTTGATTGGCTGGCAGAAGAAAGAGTTTGCGTGCCAATTCTTCTCGTACAAATTGCTTGATTTGGTCAAAGAGTGATGAGCTGGAAGGAGTAGCACTGACACCGTCAGTCAGAGCTGAAAGCACGACGTCCGGAGTGGAAGCGCGGAGCGTAGAAAGCCGTTGTTTGCGTAGCTCTTGATAGCTCTGGCACAGCGTTGTGAGGTCGTTGACTATCTGAGGATTCTTTGCCAATAGAATTTGGAAGGCGTCATCGTCTATGTTTTTCAATATGTTCTTGATTTTGTCCTCTTCGGTCATAGCTGAGTTTATCCGCCGGCAAATGTCAACTACATCTTCAATGTATCAGGTAAAGTTTTCGACCTTTTGTTGGGCACGACATCGAAACTGTTGTTCAGTCCGAAGTTTGCGCACAGCAGGGCGACTGAATACATCTTGAATTTTCGTTCGGAATGCTGTCCATGTAGAAAAGTCAGCCTCATGGTTGCGGAACCAAAGATGGGCGACTCCAGAAAGGTAGAATGGTATGTAACCAAGCTTGTTAGCGTCATTCCATTTGTTGTGGGTGCTCACCCGGTCGTACGATGACAGCCAGTCCTCTACGTCACGATAGTCAGTGCCATTGAAGATGGGAGGATCCCTTTGGGGTGGCGCACCATGACAGACGACCGCAGGCGGTGCCGGGGGTGGATTGGTAGGACCAGTCTCCTCAGGCATGGGAGATGTGACAGGGATTTGAAACAGGTCCAGCACCTCCACCAAATGTCACGAAGCACTTGGGGAAGTCAGCGTTCGCGACTAGAACCATAAAGCAGTGAGAGGCAGCACAGCCGATCGAGCACCGAAACAAGGTTTATCTCTCGTCGTCGTTGTCGCTTTCATAGCCGCATCCCCACTGCTCCTTATTTCACACTACACAATATATATATATATATATATATATATATATATACTCGTGGCTAACCATTCTCGATTTAGCGTTTTCTGGCGAAAACAATTCTACTGACACTCGAGGCAAGAAGGAAGGAAAGAAGGAAAAAAAGAGGCGAAAGGCAGAGAGGTTAACCAGGTAAAGTGTCCGGTTGGCCACTCTGCACAGGGGGATGGGGTAAGGGCAGAAAGGTTAGAAATGAAGAGAAGATTAAAAAGAAAAAAAAAAAACACACACACAGATCTGTCCGCACAATTCTATAGTTTTTCACGAAGTCCTGTTTCTTTAAAAAATGCGTACTAGCGCTTTTAAAGCAATTCCTACCGACGTCGGCTGGGACCACGGACCAAGAATTCTGGCTTCCGTAAGGGGACGGCTGTCTATCTTGTCGAGCGTGGTTCTGAGGACTTTCCTTTGTGTACGACGACAATCACACAGAAGATGTGCTATCGTCTCTTTGTACCCGCAAGTTTCACAATCTGGACTTGTGGCCATTCCGATAAGGTAGGAGTCGAGGAAAATTTTCGCTGTTGTCGCCGTGATGTTCCGTATTAAATCGCAAAGCCATATCAATGAGCGACCCATACACTGGGGGCGGGAAAAGCACGCAACAGTGAGCCGAAAAGGATGGCGGCTTGATTGGCATTAGCTTCCCACGCGCTCAATATTCGGGTTAATTGTAGGTCACGTAATCAAACACGGATGGGAAGGAGTGCACGCGTCTTGTCCTCTAACCCTGCCGTAGCTGTCAATGACTATGCACGGCTGACGCTTGTGCGGAAGTCGTGCATGAAATTTATTCTGATTTCTAATTGTTGTCAATCATTGGTGGGTGCAATGATAAAGGGCCCTAGTGTTTCTGAGTTAAGAGACAGAGGCCGTCTGTACTGGACATTAAAATAGACAGATAATGATAAAAAATCTAATTGTCGAAGTTGCGGTGAGAGAGAGAAAGAATAAGCATCTTTATTATGTAAATGCAGCTTTGGAGAGGCGTCCTCATTCCAGAATGCCGTAAGCTCCGGCCGCGTCCTGGGCCCTTGCAATCAGCCGTTGCTGATCAAGTTGCGGTGATTAGCGCGGCTGTACGGACCGTTCGCCTCCACTTCCGGAATTCTTCATAAAGCTTGTGTTGCGAAACCGAGTGCTCGAGGTAATCCAGTTAGGTATTTACATGGTCCGTGCATTACACTACGCTTGCTATTTTTATTTTAGATGAGTGTTTACTGCAATTTATATGACCACTATAACTAACGTATAGACTCGTGCAAGGGCCACACATTTTAGTCGCGATTTTGACGCGCCTTTCATGGGACCGGGTCATTTGACCTTATTTTTCCAACTACGTGTATGAAATCCACCGTAAACCTCCACAATTCCCTCCTCTCGACATCCAGTAGCGAGCGCGAAAGTACGCTGCGCGTGATAATTCGCTGTTGAGCCCGATCAGAATCAGCGCACGGAACGCGATTGCTTCTCGGTTGGATGTCTTTTTAGGGGCGAAGCTCCTTAAAGCGGCACCCGTTCGTCCCTCGTCGTAGTAGTAGTGTGTAACCAGTCTGAGAAAAATGAGAAAAGAAATTCCGAAGTTGTAGCGCGGAATCGAACCAGGGACCCCTCGCTTCCGAGCGCGCGACGTTAGCCCACTACGCCACGAAGCACACATAGACACAAGCACCACTATGGCAATAAATACCCAACATTAACGAAAGGCCGCGTTTCTAGCGCGTTTCTAACGCGTTTGTGCTAGCGCGTTACGGCCCCTGTAAGAAGCTGGTGTAAGACGCTGTGGCCTCTCCGCCTTACCTTCAACGTTTTTCGAACGCGCTGCCCAAGGCGGTGGCAAGTCAAGTTCAAGTCGAGGAGCGTTTATGAATACGGGGGGTATACTCTCTCAGCAGTCATGTGATGGCGTCGGCAAACGCGGTGCACGTTCCGCCATGTGTAAATGGCTGCGTAAGACCCCAGAAAGCCGCTCCCCCTTACTAGAGAGTACTGCACGTTTCTAACGCGTTTGTGCTAGCGTCCCCTTAAGCGGGAGATCCGATGATTCCCTCCGGAGCTTCGCCCACTCATCATCAATCACCCCGTGGATATGCTGTGATTTTTTTAAATATTGGCTGTCAAGTTGGGGGTGCGGCCCTTACAAGGGTGCGATCCTTACACGGTTTTACACGGTAAGAATCTTCCTTCGTGTAATTGGCTTCTACTTCGCTATCACTAATACTGCTTCGCCTTCCCGGACAAACTGCACTGATGCGCATGACTTCGAGACTTCTATTTATTCTGGTTTCGCGTGAATCCGGCTTGGCATCATTTCGGTTACTTCCAGTTATTTGCGGTTCATGTTCATGTCGCGGTTCATGTCGCCACTAGAATTTCTAAATTGCAACATGGGTAATAAGCTATTATGTTAAAAACCTAATTGGTGAATTTTTGTGCATTAGTCGATTATGCATTTCAATTTTTTGTGCAAGTAATGTCCGCCTCTTCGAGTACACCAGCTCATGAACTAGAATTGTGCTATCTGCCACAGGCAACCTTTAAGGGGCCCCTAAACCACTTCACATATTTTTTGAACATTTCAAGTAAACACGCGCATCGAGTTCAGAATACCGTCACGATCAACGATGCAAAATGCTGCAGCACTACGCGCTGCGGGCGCGCCACAAAAAGAAAAAGAAAAACAAAAAAAAACAATGCCGTCCTCCTCTCCTAGCCTTTCCGGTATCTCCAGAGGTCGTCACGAGGTCAGCAGGGTGAATCTGGTGATGTCAGCGTCGGTGACGATGCGCATTGGTCGAACAAGCACCTACGACTTCCGGTTTGTCTGCTAGCAGGTACGCGAGCTCCCTGCTCTTCCTCGTCGTGTTGCTCGCTTGTGTGCCCTTGCGAATCGGCAATTACAGGCCGCAACGCAAGTGCGAAATCGCTCGCGCTCCATCCAACAGAGTCGTGCTTGCCGGTATGATTAGCTGCGCGAATAGAGTGCGACAGTGTTGGCCTTTCTAGATGTGCGCGCAACGCAGGGTCCATAACGGCACGCTTCGCCTGAACACGGGCTGGCACGGCAGCCACAGCGGGTAGCCACAGCGGCCGGGTAGCACGTTACCGGCACGGAAACTCGCCGCACGCCGTTTGCCATTCGCGGGCAGCCGTTCGACATCGGTTTTGTTCGCGAACGGCGAGATTACCTTGCCGTACGTAGAGAGGATGAGACCGGGACTCATTTGTGCGGCAGTCTCACCGCCGCTGATCGCTCGACGGCGCCGATATCGTCGCTAGGCCTTTTCCGGTTCCCGCGGACGGCGCTTCGAAATGAATAACTGACGCTCACAAGCCGCAATATTTTCGTATCGTTGTTATCGCTCTTCGCAGTAAATGTACACAAAACTAAAATACGCTGATATCAGTGGCGCCGTCGCCTGCGATGCGAGCACAGCCGAGCCGGTCGTCTTCCGTCGGTAGCCGTGCACTGGATCTGAGCTGCAGCCGATATTTTCGTCGCCGGTGGCGGAGGCGCACAGCTTCGCGGTCGTCGATTTGCCCGTTGATCGTGCTGCGGGTGGTGCGCCGGCCAAACTGCTGTCTACTTTTGACACCTTTCGCGCTGCAGATGTTCTACGGCACTGGAGGCCGGTTCACCGTCGGTATATTTGCCGCTAGCGTGGACGTGCCTTAACCGGAAATGGACTGCACGTTGGCAAGGACGTATGTCACGTGACATTTGGAAGAGCTCTCGGCTAGGAGGAGAGACCAGCCGACGAGGAGAGTAGCGAAGGAAAAAGCGAAACGAGCGAGGGCCGTGTTTTGATCATCAAACCCATGTAACACCGTTATTAAGGCGCCATTTCGAAAAATTCACGCGGCTACGTGTTTGTCGTTGAGTCATGCACAACTGCAACACCACAACTAAATTTCGACCTCTGGGTGGTTTAGGGGCCCTTTAAAACTTTTTTGAAAGTTTGCGCAAATACCCCGTATTTATGGCCTCTGCATGCAAGAGGTGATGTTTCCATCCCTAATGCGTAAATGTTGTGAATAATTAGAAGAGCTTTTTCTTTCTTTTTTATGTCACCTACTGGAAAGAGAACCAATATTCATATCACACACATATTCACACACATCACTCACCTGCTTTTCACGCACCGTTGATAGAAGAATCTGCCGAAGGGGTCACTGAAGTCTGCAGGTTTTTTTTTTCAGGGTAAAAAACGCACGCAAAGTAACTTTAAGTGACGTGAACATACGTCAACATATTCATTCTCTAGGCATGTGCTATCCATTGAGTTGGCTACATCCTTCCTTTTAAAAATGTAATAAAGTTTGCCGTGTGTATATATCTCAATGTATTGTGTTTGTGCATGGTGTTCTCAGCGGAAATTTTAAAAAAATGTTGAAGTGCGGAAACACAGATGAGGTAGCCCTCGCTGGTGCTTCTAATGCGCTTGTCCTCCTCTTGTTAGGATTTGCGGAAATAAAGCGAAAGTATAAATAAAAAGCCGTGCACGTACATGACAACAATGATGCCGTAGGCTTCTAGCCACAAGAAAGGTTAAAAGGTAGAGGAAACGCAAAAGAACCCTCAAATTATGTGGTTAACAGAACTCCGGTAATAACACTTTAGGGGCGGGGGGGGGGGGGCGAAGGCATGCTACGAATCGCCTGGGGGGGGGGGGGGGGGGGAGGGCTCTGCGCCTACCGCCGGGAGAACTCCAGAGGGTGCTCGAGCCCCGGAGCCCCCCCGTAGTCCGCGCCTTTGTCTTGAAGCAATATCCGACCTGTAAAAAAACTTATCAGCCTTTATCGGTTGTTGTCAAACGTATCGGAGTACATCCGACCCTTATCAACCCTCATCGCTTCGTATCAACCTTATCGGACTCGATCCGACCCTCATGACTCCATGTCGGTTTATATCACCGTTATAGTAATTGATCCGATCTTTATCAACCCTTATCTGTCCTAATCAACCTTATCGGACATAATACGGCGCTTATCATCTGTTATAGGTCCTGATAAACGCTATCAGTGCAATCAGAGTTTATCCAACCATTAGAAGCCCTTATTGCCCTCTAACACCTTATCCATCCACGTCGAGCCATCACAAAGCGTGGTGATACCCATATAACCCCTCCTCACTCCTTATCATCCTTATCAACTCACTGACTGCTTACCTGTGTGTGCTGCGCGACATGAACCGCATGAGCCCTCAGAGATCGGTGGCACTTTGGTTGGTGAAGGAACTCACCAATTGAAAGCGCCTCCCCCAACCACCGAAGCACATAGGGGTGTGGCAAGTTTGGCATGAAATTTTCGCACAATCTGCACTTTCCTGGCGTCAAAATTTTCCAGGTCGGCTCTACATGTGGTCCTAGAGGTATCTTTATTACACTATCACCAAATCTTTAAACAAAGCTTTCCTAGAAACAGTTCTCCTTTGACGTTTGTTTTGTACTGATGGTACAACAAATTCAATTCAATTCAATTCATTTTTATTGATAAGTAAATTATTACATAGACAGTAGTATACAAGAAGGGGTCCCAAAGTAAAACTGCAGGCGGGACCCCTTATGATGAATTTAATATTCATTAAACATTCATATGGTTCAGACATATTCACCTACAGCGTGCGTGAGAGAGGCTGCTCAAGTGCTGAATGTGGTTGGAACCTTTGATAAGGTTCGTGAGAGGATTTTGCATTGCGATGCTTGTGTTTGTTTACCCGATTTTGAACTTTCATTGGATTGTGTTGGTTGTGTGCATTGGTGTTTTATGCGTGTCTAAATGCATTGCAATATAAAGGTTATAAACAGAGATAAGGTGCCTCAGAAAGGCTGGCCAACTTCTTCAAAATATTGAAGAAGGTTACTCAAATCACGTCACTATAAAATAATAATGTGCCTAGGCGAACATCTGTTGCAACAAATACAGTATATTGTCACGTGCCTTGTGAGAGAACTGGCGACGCGACGTTTATTGAGGGTAGCTGCTCCTGAAAAACACGGCGCTGGGGGCTGGCTATCGAGCGGGCGGAGAAGCACGCGCACTTCTTTTCCTCTTGTCCGTGCCTGCCTCTTAGCACTGTACCCACTACTGCTGGTGGCATTTCCCCCCTTCCACGGAAAGAGCATCGGCTCGATGCTCAAGAAGCGGTTTTAGAAAAGGAGGGGGAAACAGCATGGGCAAGGCAGGTGCTCGTGCAAAGGACACAATCACAGCTAGAGGAAAAACAAAAGCACAGCAGCGGGGAAGCGCGACGAGTACAGTCTCAAGAAGCAGAGAGGTTGCAAACAGTAGCGTAAGTAGAACGATGAATAAAAAAATAATAATAACGAACGCGCAACATATGGTTTCATGCGCACAACGTGAACTACGTCAGGGCGAGGTTGTTGTCTACGCCGTGTTTGCGCCGCACTGTCTGGAACGACTTCGTAGTTCACGTCACTAATGCGGCGCAGCACTTTGTATGGGCCAAAATACCGGCTAATCAACTTTTCACAAAGGCCACGACGGCGAACAGGGGTCCACACCCACACTTGGTCTCCGGGACTGTAGCGCACTTGCCCGTGACGGATGTTATAGCGCCGTGCATCTGCATGTTGCTGCTCACCGATGTGTAGCCGCGCGAGCTGGCGCGCTTCCTCAGCGCGCTCAGCAAATTCTTCGGCGTCAGTCGTTAGGTGATTGGTGTCGTGACACGGAAGCATAGCGTCCAGCATCGTCTGTACTTCGCGGCCGTAAACGAGGCGAAATGGTGCGAACCGTGTCGTCTCTTGTACGGCGGTATTATACGCGAAGGTCACGTAAGGCAAGATGCGATCCCATGTTTTGTGCTGGACATCGATGTACATAGAGATCATATCTGTGATGGTTTTGTTTAATCGCTCCGTAAGTCCATTGGACTGCGGATGGTAAGCAGTCGTCTTGCGATGCCTGGTGTTGCTCAATTGAAAAATTTCGTCCGTGAGCTGTGCCGTGAATGCCGTTCCTCGGTCTGTGATTACAGTGGATGGGGCACCATGACGCAATACAATGTGGCACATGAAGAACTGTGCTACCTCAGAAGCCGTGGATTGTGGGAGCGCCTCCGTCTCGGCATAGCGGGTTAAATAGTCAGTGGCGACGATCACCCACTTGTTGCCGTCGGTTGACGGGGGAAAAGGCCCAAGGATGTCCAAGCCGACTTGGTCGAATGGCTTATGAGGTGGTTCGATAGGTTGCAATAACCCGGCGGGCTTCAGGGGTGGTGACTTTCGTCGCTGATATTCACGGCAGCCTTTAACATACTGTTTTACGCTTGCCGCAAGGGCGGGCCATTAATACATCTCGCGCACTCTAGCAAGCGTTCGTGAGGAGCCGATGTGGCCAGATGTAGGCTCGTCGTGGCAAGCGAAAAGAATATCGTCCCGCAAGTCTTTGGGAACGACTAGAAGGTAGGCTCGGTCATTCGGGCGGGAGTTCTTCTTGTAGAGCAGATTGTCTCGTATACAGAAGGACGTCAAGACGCGACGTAGATGGCGTGGTATGGATGTGTGACGGCCCTCGAAGTGGTCGATGAGAGGTAGAATTTCAGCGTCGTCGCGCTGCCATTTGACCAAGTCTGACGTAGTAAGGGCGCCCAGGAAGCCGTCGTCGTCCTCTGGCTGTCGACTGACAGATTCGGCGGGAGCACGCGACAACGTGTCGGCGTCTTCGTGCTTGCGGCCAGACTTATAAACTACAGTGACGTCAAATTCCTGTAGCCGCAAGCTCCATCGTGCCAGTCGGCCTGAAGGGTCGCGTATGTTCGCCAACCAACATAGAGCATGGTGGTCTGTCACCACTTTAAAGGCACGGCTGTAGAGATAAGGGCGAAACTTCATGATCGCCCAGACGACCGCGAGACACTCTTTTTCTGTGGTAGAGTAGTTCGCCTCGGCACGGGACAGCGAGCGGCTAGCATAAGCTATTACTCTTTCAAGGCCGTCTTGACGTTGGACGAGTACTGCGCCAAGGCCGATGTTACTGGCGTCAGTATGCACCTCGGTGTCTGCCTCTTCGTCAAAATGAGCCAGGACGGGTGCTGACTGCATGCTTTGTCGTAGTTCAGCGAAGGCCGCCTGTTGCTCATGCGTCCAGGCAAATGGCGTGTCAACCCTGGTAAGGCGAGTCAGGGGTTCCGCAATCTTCGAAAAGTTGTCGATGAAGCGGCGATAATGCGCACACAAGCCCAGGAAGCGTCGGACGGCCTTCTTGTCGGCAGGAGGAGGAAAAGCTGCTACAACGGCAAGTTTGTCGGGATCGGGTCGAACTGCTTTGGCGCTGACGACGTGTCCGAGAAACTTGAGCTCTTCATAACCGAAGTGACACTTTTCTGGTTTAAGCGTGACATTAGCCGATCGGAGCGCTTCTAGCACATGCCGCAGGCGATGAAGATGTTGCTCAAATGTTTCAGAAAAGACAACTACGTCGTCAAGATACACAAGGCAAGTCTGCCACTTCAATCCAGCGAGGACAGTATCCATCATTCGCTGGAAGGTTGCTGGGGCAGAACACAAACCGAAAGGGAGCACTCGAAATTCGTAAAGGCCGTCGGGAGTCACAAAGGCAGTTTTCTCGCGGTCTCGTTCGTCGACCTCGATCTGCCAGTATCCACTTTTCAAATCGAGTGACGAAAAGTACTGGGCACGCCGCAGTCTATCTAACGAGTCGTCGATACGCGGCAGTGGGTGCACGTCCTTTTTAGTTACTTTGTTGAGCTTCCGGTAGTCGACGCAAAAGCGTAGCGTTCCGTCTTTCTTTTTCACAAGAACGACCGGGGACGACCATGAGCTGTTAGAAGGTTCGATTACGCCATCTTCAAGCATCTCTTGTACTTGCGTACGAATCGCTTCACGTTCCTTTGCCGACACGCGGTAGGGCTGCTGGCGTATCGGGCGTGCGTCGTCGCAGGTGATGATCCTGTGCCTTGTAACTGAAGTCTGGCGTACCTTAGACGAGCTTGCGAAGCATTCCCTGAATTCAAGCAAGAGCTCGTGCAGTGCCGCCTGTTTGTCTGGAGATAACTCTGAATTAATGTCGACGATGCCTAGTGACTTGTCAGCCATCCTCACTGGTTCAGGGATAAAACATTCAGCAACGTGCTCTATTTCCTCGGCAAACGCTATCGAAGTACCGCGGAACATGTGTCGATGCTCGTTACTGAAGTTGGTGACAAGCAACTGAGAACGGCCATCACTAAGCTGTAGCACACTTCTAGCAGCACAAACACCTTGCATCAGTAGATGCGATAAGTTACTTTCAGCGACCACTACACCTTCGCGCATTCCACCGCACATCACTTCGACTAGGACACTGGTTCGCGGAGGAAGCGTAACACATTCGGTGGAGACACGAAGGGCGTCGTCTCGACGCTTGTGGTCGTACCCGTCGAGTGCTCGGTCTGCTGAGGAGGTGACTACACCTCCCCGTAGGTCAATAACAGCGCCGTATTCTTGGAGAAAATCAACCCCGAGAATGACGTCACGGGAGCATACGCGTAGGACAAGGCAGCTCGCCACGAATGTCGATCCTCGAATCCGAACTCTTGTCGTGCAGGTTCCCAGTGGAGTAACGACGTGACCGCTAGCCGTACGAATCTGCGAGCCATTCCAAGGGGTAATTACTTTCTTCAGCAACGTCGCCAGCTTCCCGCTTAAGATGGAATAGTCCGCACCGGTATCTACTAAAGCGCTAACCGCGTAACCGTCAATCACCACCGGCATGTCGAGCGAAAGCCGGTCATTCCGTTCATCTGCAGTTGACGTCGGATCGGTGTCCTCGCTCGTTCGCGTCAATCGGAGGTCTTCAGCGTGTCCACTGTCAGCGGCCTCGCCCCCAAAGGTCGCTGTGGTTAGTTTTCCCGCCGGGGACTTGGTGATCGTGTGCCGGAATATCGCTGGGGCGGTGGTGAAAATCGCCGTGGTGACGGTGAGCGGGACTGTCGCCCGGTAGACGGTGGCATGCGTTGTTGAGCAAGGTAATCTTCTATCTTCCGAGGTCGTTGGCCAAGTCGGGGTGGCAGTGAGTAGGTGGAAAAGCCCCGCAACCCGAGACGTCGGTATGGGCACTGGCGGTACAAATGATCTTCCTCACCGCAGTGGAAGCACAGAGGCCGACGGTCCGGTGTGCGCCAAACATCCGACTTCCGAGGGGTCATGCGTTGATCGTCGGCGTAATATACCGGTCGCTCCTGCGGAACCACAGCGGGAAGAGCGGCGGAGGGAAACGCTGGAGGCGCGCGTCGTTCTGCAATGTATGGTACCGGTTGTGCAGATGAAAGCGTAACCAGATGAGCCGCGTGAACTAACAGCGGGGTTGGTGCAGGGAGTCTCAGGGCTTCCGCGTAGGTCGCACGGCGGTGTTCAGTAGGTGCAGGCGTGGTGTAAGGAAGAGGACAGGTCGACCGGAGCGCTTGGTGAACTTCATCTTTGACGACACTCTCAATAGAGCTCACCACCGATTGTGACGTGCCGAAAGCCTTCTGTATTTCTTCGCGCACGACAGTGCGGATTAGTTCGCGAAGGTGGTCATCGTTGCTTCTGGTGGCCGTGAAAATATCGGTGGTGGATGTCACGTTCACTTGCCGCTCATAGAAATTCGATCGTTGCTGCAGCATCTTCTCCATACTTACAGCTTCATATAAAAATTCGGCGACAGTCATTGGAGGGCTCCGCACAAGACCAGCGAAGAGCTGCTCCTTCACTCCTCGCATCAGGTGACGCAACTTCTTGTCCTCGGTCATTCCCGAGTCTGCTCGTCTGAAGAGGCGCGTCATATCTTCGACGAACGTGGTAACACTTTCGTTGGGAAGCTGAACGCGGACCTGAATTGCTCGTTCGGCTCGTTCGCGGCGATCAGCACTGGCGTAGGCGTCTAGTAACTGACGGCGGAACTCAGGCCACGACGTCAGTTGCTGCTCACGGTTTTGGAACCATGTGAGCGCGCCGTCTTCCAGGCAAAAGTAGACACTTCGAAATTTATTTGTGTCGTCCCAGTCATTGTATTCGGCCACGCGCTCGAAGTCGGCCATCCAGTCTTCGACGTCTTCGAAGGCCTTGCCATGGAACGACTTTGGAACCCGTGTATTTTGATGCGTGTACCGGTTCGTCACTGCGGCGCCTTCCATACCGGTTGAGATGGTCTGAAGCGCTGCGGAGTCTTAAGGAGGCAGTCCCCGGATCCTGCGGCTGGCCCGGTGGACCGGCGTATCGATTGGCACGGGGGTAGTGGTTCCGCTGCCAGAAGGGGTCTGCGACATGGGTGAGGAATACCCAGCACCTCCACCACTTTCATCGCTCCATCACTCATTCAACTAATTACATTATTTAATTTTGTACTTACAAACGTCACGGCACATGTGTATATTTTAAACCTGAAGGCAATTGTCGTAAACGTCTAGTTCCATCCTTCGGTTTTTCAAAACGACCACGTAAATGCAAATAATTTGCCGCAAATTGTTTTGAATTTACCTCGAAGAGCAGTTTCTGGTGCAACCCTACTGAAATTTAAAGTAGCATGAGGGTGTAAAAAAATTACGTCGCACAATCCTCTTCTCGAGATATAGTTCCGAATGGCACTGTATGCCCTCACCTATTGGATGCATAGTCGCTTCAGTAGCAAATGCGAGACGGACATTTTTAACGCGCCGTATAGCCCAGGTTCGTATTACACCGCGCAATTTGTGTAGCGTGTTGAAAATCAGCTTAGGGTTTAACCACATGCTATTCTTCGAAAATTACTTGCGTAAACAGATAACTTCGAGAAATTAACCCAGGCTAAATATTTGGACCTATATGGCGGAGTCGAAATCTCAGAAGGTGCAACTAGATTTTTTTTCCCTCAGCTTTAAATCATAAGCATGTGCCGTAAATTTGTAAAGTAAACTAATAATGGCATTTGTTTACTTGGTGAACTGATTGCTTGTTTGTAAATTCTGTCCGCATCACCAATAACGTATAGTGATGTGATTCAAGTAACTTTATTCGGCGTCTTGTGTTAATGTGTACAAAGAAAAAAACACTGTGTATTGAATTTATAAACCTTGTGCATGTAAGTTTACGTCAAATAACGGATCAGTTTCGCACAATTGTGCTTCGACGGTGCGAGGAATCATGCTTCGTTCGTAGGAAAAGCTGTGCGCCCGGTACGCTGCTCAAACAAGCGTCTCACTCCGCACTTTCGGTGGCAAATAAGTTACAGGTGCGACGGTTTCCGTTAGTATATGCGATGTATTTTCACACATAAAGGTATAAGACTTCATGTGAAATAGAATGAGACGAGTTATGCAGGTCTTTTTTCTTTCATATAATGTGAGGCGCACTACTATTTGCTCGTCAATGCAAGCAGAGAGATGTCTCACTAGTCTCGTAACGTTGCCTGCTATGTATGAAGCGGAGTGTAAAGCTATTGCTAGAGCGTCCGTGATAGACCTCTACTGACCTTGCTTTGAACCCCACTATTCCTGTAAGCTTCTTTTTTTAAATTTGCACGTTGCAAAAGGTTTAGATGGAGTATACGGTTTACCTTACAACTGCTTACCACAAACAAAGGATCAATGAGTAATAGGTGCGTGATGTAAAATTTGGTATACTGCTACGTTTGAGGTGCATGAGTAAGAAGAAAAAAACATTAGGGATTATGGTTTCAATGTGAAGTCTTTTTAGTTGCTTCCCAGCTTTTGCTGTGTGTGTGTCGTCGGGATGGTCTCTGCGCCACACATGCACACTGAACAGAAAAACACCCAGATGGCCGTTTTTCGCTTGTCCTCTAGCGCATTCCTATTTGTACATGTTTTTGCTCCCATAGAATGGGCGTACGATAAAACTCCCATTTAGGTGGGGATTCCTTCGGCATACTACGGGAGTACCGTAATATGCCCACTTTACCCCCATTTGACTGGGAGGTGTTGCAGGCCTCAATGGGAGTTTTATCATTTCCAAATGGGAGCATTTGCGATGAAATTAAGGCGGCATTTAGGGCGTTTTTTGGTATTAATTGGAGAGTTTCTGGATGCAATGAAAGGCGTTTTAGTTTACGTGGGGCGACCACGAAGCGAAATGCTTGGTGGCGATGGGTCACGCGCTTACACAGCCCCCAACGGATCACCACAGGCCAAAATTTCGAACGCCGGCCGCCAAGGCTCAAGGGAACGGGGCCGTCCGAGGAGCTACCGCCCGAGCATGCGTTTCGCCAGCACTACCGCCGCTTGTAGCTATCGCCGGCGTCCGACACTTTAGCCTGCTGTATTCCGTTTGCCACTGCGTAAGCGCGGCGGCGTCCCGCCACGAAACATTTTGCCGCGTGCTCGCCACACGTGACACTAACGACGGCCCTGGGAATTGGCGAAGTCCCGTGCACACGTGGTCCAATGGCGAATGAACCCGTCGCTGCACTTCGACATGTTTTCCTTTCACTGATCGCAGAGCCCCTTTTGGAAAACGTGCTGACATGCATTCGTCCTCGCGAAAATGCTAGTAATCGGCAGTGCCTCCGAGGTCAGCAGGGGCCTTCGAGAGCAGTTGCTACTCGCTGAAGGGAAAAATACACGACACACACTAAAGAGAACAACATTTATTATACACCAAATGTAACAAATATAATAAAATGTTCTTTCTGTCAAATCGAAAGCATTCCTTGTACCATTAAAAAACTGTCTGGATAAAAAAAACTACATCGTAAACATGCCAGTCAATACTATTCTACATGTCCTAACACAATAAAATTAGTAAACAAAAGAAACGATAATTTAAGAAATCTTATCTCGTCCCATATTGAACTATAAATACAGAACCATGTGTTTGAACTGTTACTTTGGGCAGACATTCCACAATTTTGCAGCCTATACATATATGTTGAGCTTGCAAGACTAAGCCACCCAAAATTAACAGTGGACTGTAGAATGAGGCCGACCAGAGGTGGTATTTTGCATGAACTAGCACAAAACATACGATGATAAATACCCAAGTACTAAATTAAGAAATTGGGACTCATCACGCAAACGAGCTAAAAAAATTGGCTTAGTGATTGCGTTGCATTTTTAGCAGGTTACTAAAGATTAAAAATTTATTTATAGTGTTTTATGAGCCAAAACCATCATATGATTCTGAGACACGCCGTCGTTGGAAGGGACTCTGGATTAAGTTGGGCCACCTGGGATTTTTTAATGTATGTTTAAATATAAGTACACAGCTGTTCTTGTATTTTGCTCCGATCGAAATGTGGCCGCCATGGCTGCGATTTGATCCTTGGTCTTTTTGTTTATGACTAGATTTGTGAAAGTTCCAAACAGGGTCCCGGATATACAGGGTGATCATTTTTAAGTTTTACACAATTCTTAAAAATAACCTGTTGCAGATATCATAATTCTAGTCCTTAGCTGTATTAGTCAGAGATGCGGACATTACTTTCACGCCAAATCGTAGCACATATTCAGCTAATTAACAAAAATTCACTAATTATCTTTTGAATTAAGTACTTTACGGCCCATATTGCAATTTACAAATTATAGCCGGTGAGTTTGCAAGGCATATCCACTTGGAATGAATTTCCAGAATGACGCCAGTTTGGAGATATACGCCATCAAACGTGCCCTAAAAATGCACTGTTGATCAACTTACATTTTAAACAAAATGCTATCTTCTGCACTGAAGCGCAAAAGTAACTAGAACGCCCGTGTATTTCGTCCCACATTTTGGAAATAATATCTCGAAACTGGTGTCATCCTGGAAATCCATTCCAGTAGATCGTGTATTACAATCTCTCTGGCTACCATTTGTTAATTGCAATATGTGTTGTTAACTAATCAGTTAATTACTGAAATTTTCGTTAACTAATTGAATATGTGTTGCGATTTCTTGTGCTAGTAATCCGCCTTTTCAAATAGTCCAGCTCAAGGACAAGAATTATGCGAGGCGAGACAGACGGGACAAGCGCAACTGACAGCTGAACGTTTATTGGAAAATTTCGCTACAGCAGGACATGCGCCCACGACACCCCGAAACCAGCAACAGAGCAGGCGCAAGAAACAAAGAAATATGGTAAAGATCGCTAACAACGCATTCACACTCTCTTATGAATGTGATGGTAATTGGGAAGGATGTGTACGCTGTCAACTGCGCACGACTGGCCCAAGAGGAATAAACAAGAAAACAGAAATAGAAGAACTAGCTGAGCTGTGGCTACCTATGAATCGCACGTCTTTGGTTAAAGTGCCCCCAAAGCCACAATAACACACTTTTGCACTGCAAGGCAAGATCCCCAATTTCTCCTTATTTCAAACACCTAAAGTACTGTCGCAGCCTGTCGCTCAGGCACTGGTCAGTCTGCCCCAAGTAAACACGACCCCAGTTTAACGAATCCTGTACACGACAGAATTAGCGCATGAGACATACTGACACTCACGTTTCATCATTCAGTATTTCCTAATTTGACTACCCGCGACGCATTTGCACAGTTGTGCTGACTTGCATGGCACAGAAAACACAAGATCCACCCGTACTTCCCTGCTACTTTCCTTAAGTTGTGTGAAACCTCAGCAACAAATCCACCCCTTCAAGGGGGCAACACTTATGTGCATAAGGTTTCACACAACTTGATGAAAGTCACAGGGAGGTATGGGCTGGTTCCTGTGTTTCCTGCACCATGCAAGTTGGCACAACTGTGCAAACGTGCTACGGGTAGTCGAGTAAAGAAATACTGTACGACGAAACACGAGTATCAATATGTCCCATGCGCTACTTCTGTCATGTGCAGAATTCCTTCAAGCAGCCGTCGTGTTTACTTGGGAAAGACTGGCCAGTACCTCAACGACAGGCTGTGACAGCACTTCAGGCGTTTGAAATAAGAAGAGGTTGGTTCTTGCCTTGGACTGCAAATGTTGCGGTTGCTACATGTAGTTGAAGAATGTGGAAGTTGTAGGCCGTGGAAAAACAAAATTAGAATGTGAGCTTTTGCAAGCAGTGTTAATTGAAAATTATTTTCAATTATTGATCTGATACGTGCGTTAACGTGGCTTTGGTGGCACTTTAAACAAAGAAGCGCTATTCACAGGTAGCCACAGCTAAGCTAGTTCTACTTCTGTGTCATTTTTGATGTTTCTTGTGCCAGTTGTGCACAGTTGACAGCGTACACATGTTTCCCAATTATCACGTTTGAAGAAGAGATCGTGCACATGTTGTTAGCAATTTATGCCATATTTCTTTGTTTTTTTTGCCTTCTCTGCTTGTTGCTGGTTTCAGGTGTCTTGGGCACATGCGCGCATTGTCCTGGTGCAGCAAAATTTTCCAATAAATGTTCACAGTTGTCAGTAGAGCTTCGCCCGTCTGTCTCACCTCACATTGTCCCATCTATTGCACTTCACCGTACTCTAATATGCATCACCAACTGGCCCAAAGTTCTACTCTTCTGAAGTTTTTACTGCTACTTCGCACTTGTCAAAGTCAGGCCAGCAGCCATACTGCATACAATGTAGAACTATATGGACTGGCAGTTCATGTCATGGATTTATTCTGGCTTAGTGCCATCACAGAAAGTAAACAAGATGACAAGCAGGACACAAGTGCCTACTCTCAACTCTAGCTTTAATAACAAAACAAAAATCGCACCTAACACGTGGTGATATGAAGTGACGTCATTCATTCAAAAACAATTTCTTCATCCAATGTAACTGAGAATGAGCGATGCATTTGTCCTTTGCATTGTGAATCTGCCAAAGCTTAATTATCTTATGTGCTCTCTGGTCATAATTTCTGTTCAATGCAGAAGTTTGGGCTTGTTTGTGATAACAGAACTTGGACATCATAACAGGCAGGAAAGAACGCGAACACGAAGAAGAAATATAGACTAGCGCCCATTCAGTCGGCGTCTCTTTGGGTCCGCATTCCATTGTGCTTGTTATGATGTCCAAGTTCCATAATTTTAGGCTATAACGAGTTTTGTGGAACACAAGAATGAACCCGCATTTTTTGCAGTATGTTGCAATGTGCGGATGAGATTTGTTAGGCACAAACCCGATTCACCCCAATCTCAAATTAATACAATATAGGGATAACAAGATGGCCATCGCCAACTGTACACAACCTCTGTTGCACAGTGCATCACCTCCTTCAAATCGTGCCACACGCAACAACCAAATTGTTTTCCTGGCTACAGTATTTTTTCTCACATCAGAGCAAATCTCTGTTCACAAGCTTCCTACAGGAAAAAAAGCATTTAGCCGATAGGGACCAAATGCGCTTTTGCCCATGAAAAAGCACAAGACCATACGAAACAACTGTGACCGTTTTTTACTTGGCTCATCTCATTCATTATATTGCATCGTCATGCCTAATTCAGTTGTGCAAATCATTTTTTCACAGGCCCTTGTTAGGACGGTTTTGTGCTGTGACAAAAAAAGGCAGAAGTCAAAAAATGAAGAAGGTTCGTTGTGCCTTACGGCATAATATGCATCTGGCAAACTAGGCCACAAGTGTTGTGTACAGTCTGGAGTCCTCAAAAGGTTGTGCCTACATTGGACAGATGGGATGCTGTATTAATGTGTGATTGGGGGAGCATGACTCATCTGTGTGAAACAACCTGCCCTCATGCATTGTGAAACACTAACAAATGTGGCGGCAGTACTGTGTTCAACAAAACTCACATTGTAGGCGCGCATCGTGACCAGACAACATGCCAGGCAATTGTTGCTTCTGAAACTTAAAAAGAATGACAAGTGCATCAGTCATCTATCAGTTGCACTGCACGAAACATTTTAATAGATAACATGGCATCATATCACCACTTGTTATTATATATTGTCTGTTTCTTGATTATAATCCTTGAGGTGAGAGCTGAGGCTTTTTGTCATGTGTGCACATCTTCGTTCACTTTTTGTGGTGCCATTACACCAGAATTGGGATAAACAAATGGCCACACGCTGCTTTTGTCACATTATAGTGGTGCTCGCAAAGCAGGAAGACAATGCACATAATACCACGCCATGTCAGCATGCCCACTCTTTGCACACGCAGCAGATTACCTCTAGAACAAGGTGCACAGGCTGCATATGTGCTCAGCTGCATCGACAGCCATGTGCGGCGATGGCTGCGCTAGAAAAGAGGACGTGCACACCAACTGCCCCCTTGGGCCCCTTTCAGGGCCCTCTTAAAAGTTAAGTTTGTAATTTCTTGTTTCTGTGATTGGCTAGTGCAAACAAATGAATTTGTCTTATTCCCACTAGGAAATTTTGTAGCTTAGGTAGACAATTTATGAAAGCATAGATTTATTACTTTTCACCTTTCTGTCGGAATATCGTACAAATGCATAAGCAGTACTTATCACCTTGTTTCATGTAAGATTTTTTCCATGCTGAAAGAAAGGCATACATTTAAAAAATAAGCTTGGTTGCAACGTGTGAAGGAATTGTGTCAAGTCACATAAAGGGTTGCTGAAATCAAAATATAGTCGCGACCTTCCTGTGACTGATTTTATCTAACACACTGAAAAGGAAACTGACCTTTTAAACAACAGACTCAAAAAGAAGAAAAAAAGCCACAGCACATTATTACAAGAACTGCAGCGCAATAAC
>NC_051160.1:78422709-78454491 GCF_013339745.2 Dermacentor silvarum
TTAATACGACGGCGCCTTCATTCAGCACCCGTTCTTGCACATTTTGACGATGATGCTGATACTGAGGTGCATACCGACGCCAGTAGCGTTGGCCTTGGCGCAGTGCTCGTCCAGCTTCAAGATGGAGTGGAAAGAGTTATAGCGTATGCCAGCCGCTCCCTGTCCCGTGCCGAGGCGAATTATTCGACTACGGAGAAAGAGTGCCTTGCGGTCGTGTGGGCGATCATCAAGTTTCGCCCCTATCTCTATGGTCGTCCCTTCAAAGTAGTGACGGACCACCATGCCCTCTGTTGGTTGGCAAGCATGCGCGACCCTTCAGGGCGGCTGGCACGGTGGAGCTTGCGGCTACAGGAATTTGACATCACCATCGTTTATAAGTCCGGCCGTAAGCATGAAGACGCTGACACGCTGTCCGTCGCACCCATTGATCCTGCTAGTCAGGAAACAGAGGATGATGACGGCTTCCTGGGCGCCATTAGTTCGTCGGACTTGAGCAGACGGCAGCGTGACGACGCTGAGATTCGACCGATCATCGATCATTTAGAGGGTCGGGACACAACCATACCACGCCATCTGTCCCGCTCGCTGACGTCCTTCTGTCTGCCAGATAACGGGCTTTATAAGAAGAATGCTCGTTCGACCAGCCGTGCTTACCTCCTATGGTTCCAAGGGACATGCGCGACGACATCCTCTTCGCTTGCCATGATGAACCAACATCTGGTCATTTAGGCTTTTCACGAACACTCGCTAGAGCAAGCGAAATGTACTATTGGCCCGGGCTTTTGGCAAGCGTCAAACAGTACGTTAAAGGCTGTCATGAATGCCAGCGCCGCAAGACACCATCTGTTAAACCGGCTGGCTTACTTCAGCCAATTGAAGCACCTCACACGCCTTTCGACCAAGTCGGCATGGACATTCTCGACCGTTTCCTCTTTCTGCCGACGGCAACAAATGGGTGATCGTGGCGACTGATTATTTAACACGCTATGCAGAGATGCAGGCGATCCCACGAGCCACGGCCTCACAGGTAGCGCACTTCTTCATGCGCCACATCGTCTTGCGTCACGGTACTCCCTCCACTGTAATAACTGACAGACGTCACTGTCCCATTCACAGCGCAGCTTATGGACGAGGTTTTTGAATTGAGCAACACCAGGCATAGCAAGACGACCGCGTACCATCCGCAGACCAACGGACTTACCGAGCGACTGAATAAGACGGTCACAGACATGCTCGCAATGTACATCGACGTTCAACACAAAACATGGGATCGGATCTTGCCTTACGTGACCTTCGCGTATAACACCGCCGTGCAATAGACGACGCGCTTCACGCCCTTTCGCCTTCTCTACGGTCGCGAAGTCCAGACGATGCTGGACGCTATGCTGCCGTGTCAAGACGCTGAGCCATCGACAACTGACGCCGAGGAATTTGCAGAGCGTGCTGAAGAAGCTCGGCAGCTCGCGTGGCTGCATATCGGCCAGCAGCAGCAGGCAGATGCACGACGCTACAACATCCGCCACAGGGACGTGTCCTACAACCCCGGGGACCAAGTTTGGGTGTGGACCCCCGTTCGCCTTCGTGGCCTCTGTGAAAAGCTGCTGAGCCGGTATTTCGGTCCGTATAAGGTGCTCCGCCGCGTCAGTGACGTAAACTACGAAGTAGTTCCGGACACATCATCAAAGACACGGAGTAGGACACAAAGACAACCGAGCTCAGACATAGTTCATGTTGTGCGAATGAAGCCGTACATTGCGCGTCCGTAACTTTTTTTTTGTTTTCGTTTTTTTTTTCTCTTATTCCCTTCTTTGTTTCTATTTTTCATTTATCTTTGGGAGATTGCTTCTTCGTTCATTGACTGTGCCGGCGCGACGGCTACTTTTTCTTGTGTACTTTCGCTTTGCCTGCCTTCTTCTTCTTTGCCTTCTACGCCTATTTTTTTAGCATCGAGGCGATGCTTTTGTTCGAAAGGGGGGATAATGCCACCTGTAAGTAGTGGGTCGAGGGCAAGAGTGGGTCGAGCCCACGAGAAGAAAGAAGACCGCGCGGCCCTTCTCGGCTCGAGCCAGCCCCGACGGTCGCGTCTTCCGAGAGTCAGCTGCTCTACGGGTTATTAAACCTTCACGACTACTTCTCGAGGCTCGTGACAATATTATAATAAGATTATCAGTGTCAATGAGAAAATGGTAGAGCAACGTGAGAAACTCCCGATACAGCTTTCTGTTGCTCAATACGTGCTACATAAAGTGTTTTTGAGAGCGTGAAAGAAACCCGCGAATACACACAAAGTGCCTCGAGCGGCCAGTCGCGCTGCAATTTCTTTCTTTCTCTTTTATTCGAGACAATTTTCATACAAATTGAATCTTTCACGTATTTAGCAACGAATGATGTATCGGCAGTTTTTCATGTTGCTTTATCATTTTGTCATTGACACTTTTCATCTAATATAATATTTGAGAACTTGCATAAAATAAGACTAAGTATTTAATTATGCGGAACGCCAAAAATATTTTGGGTATCTCCAGGCAACTTTACACATTAGCTTCGTTCTTTCTGGCTACGTGGCATTTGTATAACAATAAATCTTGTTGTCTAAATGTATTAATGAATTTGGATGCATCTTCTGTAAGGTAAAACATTACATGATGCTTACAGCCCTCACGGAGCAGCCTTTGTAAGCACGGAATAAAAGATGGGGCGATTTTGTTAGTGGCAAGCATAGAAGCAAAACAAACTGTGCTGTGGAAGTCGTTTGTTGGTGCTGTGATCACTACAGTAAAAAAACAGAGTGTGGTTTCCGCCACCGCTGGCGCGAGGCACTTGAACGCAAAATTATGGGCGAAAAAAAAAAACCGTCCTTCACTCAACCTAGGCTATAGTGCAGGACTCGCCTCAAATTCAAATTGATTCTTGCACTGACGAGCCGCAGTTTCAATCGAACAGAACTCCTGGCGCTATCGTGGTGAGGACGCAGCTGATATGGCGCCGGCAGGAAGTGCGCCTAACACGTCAGACTCTAAATGATTCATGACTGAAGCGTCCATAGGCCTAGCTGCCAACGGGAGGTCTGACGATCAGCATTTTTCGCGCGGTATAAGAGCGGGTCGTGGTGAATATTCCGGCTACTCACTGATGACTTCGGCTTCTTGGCAGGACGAGAAGGCACAAGTTTAACCCTTAGTGACAGCAGAAATCTCACGAGTAGCAGCGACAGCTTCGTTGCTTGCGTTCTTGCTCGTTTTCTTCTTCTTATAACCTGGCACTTACCCACTACAGGAGTCTGGCGAAAAAGCTGGCCCCTGAAGGAAGAAAGTTAAACTTAGGAGCGTCTACATATAAATAAAAAACTATAACGAATAGTTCCCATTGTGGTTGTTGTTTTACTGTACGCGTGTGGCTTATAAAGAGGGAGGTATTAGCTAAGACTGCGGTAAATAAGGCTAATGGTTATAAAATCTTTATTTGACCTGCTGATTCGCCAATTCTCCGCACGAGAAATGCCAAGCGTGCCGTCTTTGCATTTGCTGCATTTAACATGTGGCCCGCACTCCTTCTCAAGAGGGATGGAGGCGATTTTCTCTGCGAACATTATGCACCGAATTTACACCACCTATGGTAAGGTTAAAAATAATTCAGTCAAAAAATTGTCTCAATCCCCCTTCAGAAGGAGTGCGGGCCACATGGTAAATGCATGATGTGCGGAAAGTGCCGAAAACAGGCTATGCGCGTTGGAGCCTCCGCTGCGCTGTGACTATCCGAACCACTCTCTGTCGGCGCTCGTTAGTGCCACGATGCAGTACTTCGCCTCACCACTCCTAAATGGCGGTGCCATCCCTATGAATAAAACATTGTTTACTCGTTGGCGCCGAACGTCACGTCCGTTACAGGAAGTTCATCGTGCACCCCGGCCAAAAACACTTTTGTGTTAAAACAATAATATTACTCCAAGCGACCGCAAACAACATTACCTTGTTTATTTCCCACTACGGACCATTTGCATATTTTTAAATCTTAGTGCACGATAGTTGCGACAACCTGTATAATAAACGCCTGCTGCATCACACGCATTCGAAACCGTACCACTGGCTATTATATGCGACATTAGCAAGAGGCCCCTAAGTCCCTGGGGTTTCTTTCTCTCAGTGGTGAGGATCAAGTGGATCAGCAGCCGCCGACGAGGCGACGTGGAACAACTTGGATGCTTACTACAATCATACGTTAACAGCGGTTGGCTCACAATGTATGCTCGAAGAGCAAAAGAAGGAAAATGCTCCTCCGCGAGGTAAGGCGTGATGCTACTATACCTTCCCTTGAAAATAGTTGTCCAGGGGTGCTATGCTGGATGTGCCGAGTTTCTCGTTCGCACGAGTTTTACCCGAGTTTTATCGATGGCAGTCAGTGAACGGAGACAGCAAGGAACGTGCAATAACAGCAGGCAAAAAGAAATGTCCACATAAAGCGCGTATGACAACATGAGCGCACCCTGCGCAGCACAGTGCTTCCACGCTTCAAGCACAGAAGACTGCGCAACAAAACGCGCCAGCGCACGTATTGCTACCAATGTATTATCGCAATTTAGCAATACCGTCACTGTCCCGCTGTCTATCTGCACACTTGCCCTGAGCCGCTTGCCACGCCTTTCTCGGGCGCGGCAAGGGCGTGCCTCCTCTTTCGGGCATTATCTTTCTATCCTCCATCGAACGCGATCAGGGCAAATCATACGGTGAATTCTTGCACCTGCACTTTCCCTCAATCGAATACATTGAAATACAACAAATAAAATAACAAACATTTTATTTCCCAACGTATTGGTTTTTCGTTTTGAATGCTATAAATTCCTGATGACAAACGGACATCGAGTGAATTATTAAATTTTTCACTTTTTTTGCCGCGAGTGGCGACAGTGAGGCGAAAGCTTACAAGCGGATACATTCTATTCTAGACGGTCGAACGCACGAGGGAGTTCATACGGTGAGCAGTCGCCAGGGGCGCTGCAGTGCTATTCTCGATAAAATCGATACGATAATGACGCATAAAGTCAGTCATGACAATTATCTGTCCATTCCCTGTCTATTAGGGAAATGGCAACGCAGCGCTGCGGCATGGCTGTTCACTGCAGGTGCTTTCACTGATTCGGCTACTAAGGCCACCGCTTTACAACAGAAACAACACTCTAGTGATATAATCTAGACCGGGTGAGGTGGGTCGTCACCGCAGGAATCAGGAGACGACGATGAAGGCGGGCATCGTGATGATGAAAAATAGAAAAGATTGTATTCACTTCATTGGTACATGGTTTTGACTCTATCCGAGTCTCGAGCGGTTCTGATTAACACGGGGGCCAGGACAGCCTTAAATCCCCTCGTGGTGGCCGGCATTTCCTTCGGGGAAGTCCTCTCTCCGGTGGTCAAGTTGACGACCTCCTCGCCTTCGGGTCCTCCTTCTTGGTAGCTCGCCGTTTTCGTCTGCTCCGTAGTGGTGAGAGCTCTCTCGGGGCTGAAGGGGATTATCTCGTCACGGGAAAAGCGCTGGGGCTTGCTTCCCACATTGGAGAGATACAGATTCCAGGCATAACCTGCCGATGACTCCTTCGGGGAACTTGTGAAAGTGTCAGACCTCTGTCGGGCGGTCAAGTTGGCGACCTCCTCTCCCTCGGGTCTTCCTTCTTGGTAGCTCGCTGTTTTCGTCTGCTCCGTAGAGGTCAGACGCTCTCTCGGGGATGAAAGAGGATTATATCGTCACGGGAAAGGCGCTCGAGCTTGATTCCCACATTTGACAGGTGCAGTTCCAAGCCGATCATAACACTAGCCATATAGACGGGCGCAACGGCTGTCGCTGCAAAATTGCTGTGCGGTATTGTAGGGTCCGTAGTGATGCAGCACAGTGAAAATGCACCAGTTTATCTGCGTGCGCGAAGCCTCCGCGATGCATTGCGAAGAAGAGCGTGCTGCCCAGCGACACAATCCATCGCTTGTCAGCGCTTTCCCAGTGAAAGTGCCTCCGTGCGCATGTACGCAGAATTTAGTGTGTTGTTCACTCCAATGTGCTTGCCGATTGCCTCTGCTGCTGAGCTAACAGTGATCGCAGATGGATATCGTAACGACAGCGCAGCAATCGCATTTTGGCCGGTGAGGTGAATTAGACTTCGAACGCAGGAAGGTGTTGCAATTGTTTAATGTGCCGTGCTTGTGATGAAGATATGCCATCGCACTGGGTAGGTTTGCGCTGACCGCTGACCGTGTTTGCAACACTGCGGCTCCGATACATAACTGATGACAGAGTAGCCATCTCAAATGACAGCTGTGATACGTTGTCGTTGGAAAACAATACGCACAGCTCAGGATCGTCGTCCACCGCGCCGCATCGACGCCTTGCAAGCAGCTACAGTGCCCTGCCGATAATTATTTGCTGTGCGCTACGTCGCCACAATGCAGGCAATGAACCGTGTTGTGCGGCCATCACAGCCCAAGAAGATATATGCATAAGCCAGCGAAAGTCGATCGACGCTTTTTCTTTTATAGTGGTGCTCAGTACATCACCGATGGCAGTGCGTTGTGCGTGTTTTATTTCGCCGGTCAAGATTGTTAATGCCTCTCAGTTCCGCACCACGTCGCTGTTGCAGAAAAATAAGTTGGGCGTGGCCCAACCGTGGTGGGCGCGCACAAGAGTTACATGCCTTGCGCGGGGCGTGACCCATGGTTTTGATTGACAGGCGAACTCGTGCCAAACTCGTACATAGCGAAACCCCCCTCGAGTTGAACTCGTGAACACGGCGGCGGCAGCAGCAGCCTGTGTCATCGCATCCAGCGGCAGTAAGCGTCAATATGACCGTCTGGACCCGTTCACCTACATGACCGACGTAGAGTTTCGCGTCAGTTTAGCCTTTCCAAAACGTCAGTGCGCTGGCTGTGTGACGAGTTATGCGAAGGCCGTTGTCTGCGTAGACAGCGTGACGGGCAAATTATGCTTTCCGAGCACAGAGTGGTGTGACTAGGCTGCGGAGGACAAGTTCGTGCGATAGCTTCGGCTCTCTCCTGTTTCGAGCGCTGCTCGTCCACCGCGCCCCAGCCTCAGGCCAGGTCCGGCGTCGTCATCGGAGTACTAGGGGACCTGCGAGCACCTGGGGTACAACCTGGACCAACCAACCGGCGCAGGCGAAGTGGTCACATTATATTGGAAGGCTCAGAATAGACGCCGGGCTGCCTTCCGGTGCAGCAGCTGCCGAAATCAGTTTTCGCACTTACACGGTACTGCTGCACCGCACGGGCAGAGAGGCGAAGGAAGTTACTTCGCCAGCACGGACCGCTAGGGCCGTCCGAACGACCACCTCTCCAGGTGGCAAATGATTTGGCTCACGTACTGCGTGAGCCAAAGCGTAGACATATGGCTGTTGAAGGATATGACCGGCGACTTGTTTCCTTTATCGGAGCACGCCATCGCCGACCGGAAGAGCGCTACCCCCGTAAATTCGCGAGGGACGAGCTGCTCACGCAACCTCCACTCGGTGACCCCGGCTAGATAGCGCAAATTGACGAGTGCCTTCTTCGCGGCCAAGAAAAGTACAATCAAGGCCGCCTAATGTCGGGCGACAACTTCGCGCCAAGCCGCCAAAATTACGGCGGTGTTAAAGATGGTGGCCCATGGGTCTTCAGCATGTTCTGCGGGACGAGAGGGGTGCAGCGACTTTCAAGGTCGACTGAGGAAAGGCGGCGACGCTAGGCTCCATTATTGCAGTCACTGTTCAATCGGGGACCATTATTCATAGCGACGAATTGGCCGCATACAAATATATCCCAAATGTAGTGAATGCTAACGGGGCTATGTCTCAATCTGCATTGGGAGATAGTCAACCACAGCGTGAACTTTGTGGACCCCATCACGGGCGTTGACACGCAAAAAAATAGAAAGTTATTGTCAAGAAGTGAAGCGCCACCTCGTCAGCGATGGGTACAGGGTAACTGCACCGATGCTAGAGTCCCACCTGGGATGGATGTGGGGGCACTCAATGGCCACGTGCGCTGCAAAGACCCTCTCTTGCGTTTGTTAGAAACCACGGTTTGCTCGGGCTACCCAGTATAAAGAGTTTTTCTTGCGGTTGTTAAAAGCCATCGCTCGATGCTTGCCAGTATGAAGGTGCATCTGAAAGTAAAAGAAAATGAAGCGTACTTTTCTGACCCTTATATGAGTGCTTTCCGGCATTCCTGAGTGCTTACACGGTAAGCGCGCGGCAAACCACTTCTGCGCTAGCCGACGCTCACTTCGTCTCGCAGCCGGGGCAGCTAAAGTGCCTCGATGCGCGCGCGCGCGCGCATCGAGGCACCCTACTTGCAGCCTTTCTTTAGCGCTAGCAACGAGTGATCTGTTAAAAGCCCAGTGTGAAAACCAGGCGCACACCAATCTGTGCTCGGAAATGGGAGCGCAAGCACGTAGCGAGCCGCACCAGTCCAATCCAGTGGAAAGAGAAAGAGCAACGAGCGATCTGTCGAAACCCCAGTGAGAAAACCAAACGCACACCAATCGGTGCTCGGAAATGCTAGCGCAAGTACGTACCGAGCCGCGCCAATCCAATCCAGATAAAAAAAAAAAAAGAGGACGAGCGTCCCCTCATGGTATAACGCGAAACGTATGAAACTACAAGTTAGTCTAATAGACATTCAGTGTACATCTTGTAAACATTAAAAATGATTATAACGCTATATAATGTGACTAATATTATTGTACTAAATTCATTTATTTTATAACTAGCTTCTGCATGTGATGCACTCGGTGGAACGACAAACAAGTGAAAGAAGGCATGACCGTACACCGACCGTATAATCGCGTGAGCCCCAGTTTGTCGACCGCCCATATGGCAACGCCCAAGGGTTGATAGCCACCCAGAGTGAATCTAGATAAACCATTGAAACTGGAGGCGTGCCGACGGACAAACTTTGTCTTGTTACCATTTGTTCTTTCATCTTGGGGCGTCGCCAGAGCTCGTGAAGATCCGTGCGCCTGGTTTTTACACTAGGCTTTAAATAGATCGCTCGTTGCTCGCGCCAAAGTAAGGCTGCAAGACGAAGTGTGCGTCGGCTAGCGCAGAATTGGTTTGCCGCGCGCTTACCGTGTAAGCACTCAGGAATGCCGGAAAGCACTCATACAAGGGTCAGAAAAATACGCTTTATTTTATTTTACTTTATGATGCACCTTCATACTGGATAGCGCCGAGCGATGGCTTCTAACAACCGCAGAAAACAAATAATTTCTATACTGGGTAGCCCGAGCGATCCCTGGCTTCTAACAAACGCAAGAGAGGGTCTTTGCAGCGCACGGAGCCATTGAGTGCCCCCACATCCATCTCAGGTGGGACTCCAGCATCGGTGCAGTTGCCGTGTACCTACCGCTGACGAGGTGGCACTTCACTTTTTTTTTACCATAACTTTCTATTCTTTGCGTGTGAACGCCCGTGATGGGGTGCACAAAGTTCACGCCGTGGTTGACTGTCTCCTATGCAGATTGATGCATAGCCCCATTAGCATCCACTAAATTTGCGATACAGTTGTATGCGGCCAATTCGTCAATATTAATGGTCCCCGGTTGAACATTGGCTGCAATAATGGCGCCTAATGTCGCCGCCTTTCGTCGTTCGACCTTGAAAAGTCACAGCACCCCTTTGGTCGCGCAGAACATGCCGAAGACCCATGGGCCACTATCTTTAACACCGCCGTAATTTTGGCGGCTCGGCGGAACGTTGTCGCCCGTCATTAGGCGGCCTCCATTGTACTTTTGCTCGCCGCGAAGGCATTCGTCAATTTGCTCTATCTTTCCGGGGCCACTGAGTGGAGGTCGCGCCAGTAGCTCGTCCCTCGCGACCTCACGGGTGTAGTTCCTCCAGTCGGCGATGGCGTGTTCCGATAGAGGAAACAAGTCGCCGGTCATCTCCTTCAACAGCCATATGTCTATTCTTTTGCTCACGTAGTACGTGAGCCAAATAATTTGTCGCCTGGAGAGGTGGTCGGTCGGACGGCCGAAGCGGTCCGTGTTGGCGAAGCAACTTCCTTCACCTCTCTGCCCGTGCCTTGCAGCGGTACCGTGTAACTTCGAAAACTGCTTTCGGCACCTGTTTCACCGGAAGGCAACCCGGCGTCCATTCTGAGTCTTCCTATATAATGTGACCACTTCGCCTTCGCAGGTTGGTTGGTCCGGGTTGAACCCCAGGTGCTCGCAGGTGCCCCAGTACTCCGATGACGCCTCCGGACCTGGCTTGGGGCTGGGGCGCGGTGGACGAACCTTGAAGCCGGAGAGACTCGGTGGACGAACCTCGAAGCCGGAGAGAGCCGAAGCGATCGCACGAACTTTTCCTCCACAGCCTAGACACACCAGTCTGTGCTCAGAAAGCATAGGCGAATACGAGGGCCTTCGCCTAACTCGTCACACAGCCAGCGCACTGACGTTTTGGAAAGGCAAAAATGGCGCTGAAAATCTACGTCGGTCATGTAGGTGAACGGGTCCAGACGATCATATTGACGCTTGCTGCCGCTGGATGCGATGACACAGGCTGCTGCTGCCGCCGCCATGTTCCCGAGTTCAACTCGAGGGGACTTTCGCGATGTACGAGTTTCGTACGAGTTCGCCTGTCAATCAAAACCATAGATCACGCCCCACGCCAGGCATGTAACTTGTGCGCGTGGCCACCACGTTTGGGCCACGCCCAACTTATTTTTCGGCAACAGCGACGTGGTGCGGAACGGAGAGGCATCAACAATCTTGACCGCCGAAATACCACACGCAAAACGCACTGTTATCGGTGATGTACTGAGCACCACTATCAAAAAAAAAAAAGCGTCGACTTTCGCTGGCTTATGCATATATCTTCTTGCGCTGTCATGGCCCCACAACGCTGTTTCATTGCTTGCATTGTGGCGATATAGCGCAAAGGAAATAATTATTGGCACGCCACTGTAGCTGCTTGCAAGGCGTTGAGGCGCCGAGGCGGACGACGATGCTGAGCAGTGCGTAGTGTTTTCCAACGACAACGTATCTCAGCTGTCGTTTGAGATGGCTGCTCTGTCATCGGTGATGCATTAGAGCCGCAGTGTCGCAAACACGGTCAGCGTCGAGAAACGCTCGCTTTTCTGCACCCTGTGCGATTGCATTTCTTCATCACAAGCACGGCACACTAAACAGTTGCAACACCTTCCTGCGTTCGAAGTCTAATTTCCTAACTTCACACAAGAGCCATCACCCGCCAAAATACGACTGCTGCACTGTCGTTGCGATATCCATCTGCGGTCGCTGTTAGCTCAGCCGCAGAGGCAATCGGCAAGCACATTGGAGTGAACAAAACACTAAAATTCTGCGTACATGCGCACGGAGGCACCTTCACTGGGCAAGCGATAACAAGCAATGTATTGTGTCGCTGGGCAGCACTCTCTTCATCGCAATGCATCGCGGAGGCTTCGCGCACGCAGATAAACTGGCGCATTTTCACTGTGCTGCGTCACTACGGACCCTAAAATACCGCACAGCCATTTTGAAGCGACAGGCTACAGCCGTTGCTCCCGTCTCTATGGCTAGAGTGTCGTTTCAGTTGGCAAAGCGGCGGCCTTAATAGCCGCCTCAGTGAAGCACTTGCGGTGAACAGTCATGCCGCAGCGCTGCGTTGCATTCCCCTAATAGACAGGGAATGGACAGATCATTGTCATGACTCACTTAATCGAACATAGCGCTGCAGCGGCCCTAGCGACTGCTCAACGTATGAACTCCCTCGTGCGTGCGACCCTTTAGAATGTATCCGCTTGTAAGCTTTCACCTCACTGTCGCCACTCGAGGCAAAAAAGTGCAAAATTTAATAATTTGCTCCATCTCCGTTTGTCATCACAAATGTATAGCATTCAAAGCGAAAAACTGATACTTTATAAAATAAAATGTTCGTTATTTTATTTGTTGTATTTTGAAGTATTTGATTGAAGGAAAGTGTAGGTGCAAGAGTGCACCGCATGTGCCCCGTTCGCATTCGAAGGAGGATAGACAGATAATGCCCGAAAGAGGAGGCACGCCCTTGACGCGCCCGAGAAAGGCGTGGCAAGCGGCTCACGGCAAGTGTGCAGATAGACAGCGGGACAGTTACAGTATTGCTAAATTGCGATAATACGTTGATAACAACACGCGGCGCTGGCGCGTTTTGTTGCGCAGTCCTCTGTGCTTGATGTCATACGCGGCTTTATCACGACATTTCTTTTTGCCTGCTGTTTTGGCACGTTCCTTGCTATCTCCTTTCACTGACTGCCATCGAGCAAACTCGAGTAAAACTTGTGCGAACGAGAAACTCGGCGCATCCTGCATAGCACCCCTGGTGCCTGTTTTTTAGTAGCCACCTCAGAAGTAACGGGAATTGCGGACTTCCCAATGATATATTTCCACGGGCGTGCTGGGGTATTCTCTCCTACCACAGTACGATTTTTATTTTGGCTAATTAACTTCGGTTCCCTTTTTGTCCTAGTTTTCTTCTTTTCGAAGCCATATTCAGAATTTTTTAATTATGGGAAATATTCACTCCTCTTTACTATTTCTCTCTTGGTTCCTCTGTTATGTAGTCTACTCTGGTGCCAAGATTTCGTGTGTTTGCAAGGTAGTTAGTGTAATCAGTTCAGATACACTTGTAACGATGCGGCGGGCCGCTCACTACTGATGGATCAGAAAGTCAGGTTTTGTGAGGAAACGCTTGTATTTTGCCAGTGTGCAGCAAATTGCAGCATATTCATGGTTTCAAATGGCATTATTCAAAGCTTTAAGTGATGTGTTTTGGTAGTTTCCTGTCAACTATGGCATTTTATCATCAGTTCTTGTATTTCACGATAAACTATCAGATGAACTGCGACTGCACACTTATTGTCACGGCAATGTTGCTTTATTATCAAAGGATAAGTGATGTCGCATTGCCTCCAAACTAAGTAAGTGTGCTTAGCGTGAACTGGGTGCTGGGCGAAAAAGCATAACGTCACAGCGACTATAATCAGTCGGTATTGCAACCAATATGAATTAAAATGAACGGATTTACCGGGTTGTATAAGATCGATTGACAGGACAAACCTTCGTAACAAATTATCGCGCAGTCGGAACCTTATCAGTTTCGCCCATGTTTGCAAAGTGTTTGGGTGGCACTGATCCATGTAATAGTCGTCAGCGAAATTGGTCCGTCGCGTGAACTATCTATAGTGACTTTATTAGCGAGCAAGGATTCACATCGCAAGGAAACAGAGTCCACATTGGGTAAGAGCTGGCAGGTAGTAATTCCACATAAGGCCATTTTTTTGTCTCTTCAAAGCCAATCAACATGAGCGGCCGATATTAGGTAGCTGCGGCCAATCACTCTCCCGTTCAGATTACTCCATAATACTGCTAATTACTTGATGCAGTATACAGCTATGGAACTAGCCCGGGGATTGTGTCATCCGCCACGCTCTCTTCATCTTATGCATGTATTGCACACATATTGAAGCGACGATTCTGCTTCCTTAACTACAACTTAGGGCGACATTCACAGAATACCTGTTTGGCATGACGCCATTTAGCCTTACAAGAGATTCGTGAATATATGCAGACAAACCGATTTGCTGTACCCAGAAACTACTGAAGATTGCTACGAAAGCCTAGTAACGAGGGGCGCTCTAGAGAAGGGCTCATAATTTATTGACGGCCCGCCATGTTTTAACGTGTGTTTCATTAAAAAACAAAAAAAAATATCTGCATTTCTCCCCAACTATAACGTGACCTGTTTATGAAAGTGCGAATTCATGCTTGGCAGCAGAACGTCATACCGACTTGCACAATTCGGCAGGCGATTCTACAGAATATTGTTTCACCGCTGTGAGAAAATATGATATTTCGAATTACCCAATTGGGCGAATTATTTTAAACCAAGTGTAAAGTGCTGAATAAAATAAATCAATTATATAATTCAAAATATTTATTTATATACGCTACGCGGTATCCGTGGCGATGAGTTTTGCTGCCACGTCATTGTGTTATCGTGCCATTTTGTGTCTGTCTTTTTTTTTCCCAGGCGTCGTTTCTAAAGGGAACCCCATACAAACTCACCCAAATGTGAGTTATTTAAGAAGGTCACACGACACAGTTAGCTGAAGTGTCGATAATAACTGAGTAAAGGTCAGAGGCACCTTCTTCAAAGTTTGTTTTTTATTATTTGCATGAGAGCGAGGTTAATAAACCTATCGTGTTGCTAATACAATACTCTAAGGGCGTCGGCTGCGGCAGCCGCTTGTTCACTTATATATTCTTGGCCTATCTTCAAAGTGGACTTGCATGTGCGTGTCGCTCCATACGCACAACTACTCTTCTTTCTTCGTAGCTTCTAGGCATGGAGGAGCGCGTCTTGTTGGAAAAGGTCGTGAGGCCCGCGTTGCCCTCCCCCATAACAGGTAAGCCAAATAGACAAATTCTGCCGTCCAATCCGACTACTACATTTAAAGGCAAATTGCAACCAAATTTTGGACGGTGTAAAAAGCGTAGTTTAGGATAGTTGTTGGGTATTGTAGCTATCGATGAACCCCTGTTATATATTTGATGCCTGAAATACGAGAGCAAGCGTGGCAGAAGCGTCGCAGTCATCGCCGTTCTCGCTCACCGGAAATGACGCATGACACAGAGCACTCGGCTCCACGGCGTGACCTTTGAGATAAAGCGGGGACTCGCAGCTGTCCGCGCCCTGCTTGGAAATATTGAAGGCGGCATGCTGGAACTTATGCCATTGCGCCAACCAACAGGAGCATGCGTCGGTTGCATATGGGCTCTTTAAGGGCCGATAAGGAGAATTCTAGACATGATTTGCCAATATTGCTTTAGTGCTATATAATAATGCTCATATTTTCCAAACTTATCCAAGCTTAAATTTCGTTTCACTTGGCCGTTAACGCCGTTTGTCGCATCGCAATCTTCTTAACTCATCGCTATCTTTATTTATCTCCGCAGGTATGGAACAAGAATCTGACGATGGTGAGGTTACACGTTAAAATTCATATGCCTGGCAAGTGTAAATATTGTAGTTGGAATTTCTTACAATACTACCTACAAGCAAGAAAATTTTGCGTTAGTTGCTATGTGATTTTATTTAGGGTGCTAAAGCTTCATGAGAATCTTCTTGACAAATATGGTTTTCTCATTTTAATTATGATCATCATCATCACCATCATAATTTATGTCACATTTAAGTGCCCCAGCAGGGCAATAAATGGTGGGGAAACCGTAACAAAAAGGAAAAACAAACAATTTGATTGCACAAAATATGTACAATGCTAAGTGTGCTGCAATAATAAAGCAAATATCAATACAACATAGCTTCACCAGTCTTTTTTCGTAGTAGTTAAAGGAACAATAGCGTAAGCGTAAAAACATAAGATTGCAGAAGGAAAATCAGACAAAATTATACACACTTAGTGACAAAAGTACATAGCTGATACCAAAATTTTGAAGCATCAGGCTCAAAAACAAAGGGTTTTGTAAGACTGGTCCAGGCATCAGTGACGTAGGGCTAAACGCTTTGGTTTCGCAATAAAGATGTTGAAGGCCCACTCAGTTGAAGATGCGGCGAAATGTGCATGTGGATGGAATAAGCGTTGAGGTGTACAGTTGATGAAGATTACGACATAAGTTGTGAAGTGAACATGTCACAGAGATTAGTACTTACTACTAACAACTTAACAAAAATAAGAAAGAAAGAAGCTTGTGGTGCTTTAGCATACGCAAGTAGTTATTAATGCCACTGCGCAAAAGTTAAAATGAAGGTGCAATAAAAAAAAGGAAAGGTTCAGCAACATTTACCTTCGGTCTTTACTGTCATCCCGAAACCAGGCTGTATAAGCCACAAAAAAATCAAAAACAAAAACACGGTGGCGATACCCTTGGGAAGTTTCAGCACCAGCCAGACGTGACATTGTGGCGGCAAGTGCCAAATCCTAGTAATTTTGTTTCTGTTTGCAAAAATACATCACACTGGGTTTTAAATGATCTAAACATAGTTGGTTTCAAGTATTAAAAGCTGTTACAGCATCGCAAGACCACACGTACAAAAAATGAAATTTAGACACTGTCGTACAGTCAAGGTGCTTTCGGCAGAAAATACAGGAAGCGTAGCTTTTGCACTCGATTTCTCTTCTAGTTAGAAGCTATACAGCGAGATGACGAAAGTGAGGTTTTTTTTTCTACAGTATGCAATGTTAGTCTGAATTGAATTATTCCTTGTTTTAGTTTCTATCTAAGCTGTACGTTACCTTTTCATTGGCATGTCCAATAGCGTACACTGAATTTAAGTTCACTGCTTTTAAAATACTAAACTGACTTGAAAAGTTATATGCCAAATAAACTCGATTTTATATCTTTTTTTTTCAGAATTCACACGGTAAGCTGGCAGTATATTTTTTCTCGTCTATTATTATGCGTTTCACCGTGAATGCTCCATGCGAGCTTTGAAATGTCCTCTAAAGCACACACTGGTAGCACAGAGGCGCACGCTTAAGTCATACCTTAGGTCATAAGGTATGTCTTAACCTTAACGTGTAGATCGCCCCATCCTTGCAGCATGCTGTAGGCGTATCCCATATGCGGTCACAATATTGCGAGAATGAGATATACCACGTGATTGTTTTTACGATTTAAAGAATTTGAATAATTTACCTGTGGCAGACACGCATTTTCATTCCTTCAGCTGGAATATTGAAGAGGCGGACATTACTTGCACGAGAAATCGAAACATATGTTGAACTAATGAATGCATTTAAATAATTACTTCACGTCACATTTGGCAATTTACGAATTGTAGTTTGTTAACTTGCAAGGCTTATCATCCTATAATGAATTTTTACGAAGACTCCAGTTTCTAGATACTCATTGCCAAGGTGTGCGCCGAAAGACATGGGCGTTCCAGTTACTTTTCTTGTTTAATGCATGAAAGAACATTCTGTGAAAAGACAAAGGGGAACGAACATTCCCACCCAGCCCGAAATTTACCAAATTTCTGTTGAGAAGGGAATTGAACCTGGGCCTCGGGTTGCGAGAGGCGAACGCTTCCCCGACGCCACGCCGGCGTAGCAGTTCTGGTTCACTAAAGGTGTGCCTAGTGCGTGCGTCATTGCACACGTCACGTTGCAGTCTTCTGGCTGACTAAACGTGCGGCCTAGTGCGTGCGTTGTCGGGCACACGATGCCGCTGCAAGTGGGGTCTCTAGGAGAGGCTGCCACTACATGATGGTATAAAATGAGTGTTTGAACTGAAAATCGTAAATGTCATATTGAACGCCGCCGAGCGGTCCTTCGAGTTATGAACTCCTCGCGTGCAAGCGAGCGCGTTGAGATGATTGGCGCATTTCCCCCCGCGCGTTCCTTGCGCGCGCATATTCTCGCCTGAGTTCAAATTGCGCCTCGGTAAAGCCAAATAAAATAACATTATTATTTTATTTAATTGGCTTTACCGAGGCGCAATTAGAACTCTGGCGAGAATATGCGTGGGCAAGGAACGCGCGGGAAAAAATAACATTCACGAAAGGCACTATAATTGTTTCGCATTTCCAACATTTAGGAGTCTTAAGTGTCTCTGTCGAAGGTCTTTTTTGAAACATTGAAACAGACAATAACAAAAAAGACAGAACGACTTTCTACAAGTGATAGCAAATCATTCTGCGATTTGAACCGTCAGTGCCGCTGGGCTGGTATTGTCACTCAGGAATACACTCTTGCTGTCATTGCATTTCTACAAAAATGTCATGTGCTCGCGGGACAAAAGCCGGGTGGGTCGCGCACTTGGGTCACACTCGAACACCTCCTTGCGGGCGAGCCATAGACAGTGAGGACCAGTCAGAATTATCCAGTCGTATGGTACTCCGTCGTCGCTGCTGACGTTCAGAAATCTTCAACCATATGCATCTAGTGGAAAATCCTTCTTTACCGTTCGCTGAAGCACGTTCCCGAAAAATACCCCCGACCAGCAGTGAAGAAAAGCATGATCAACTGTCTCCGGTTTCTTATAGATAAGCCAGTGTGAGACTGAAGGTCGAAAAGAACCCCCTTCTTCTATAGATAATAAAAAAATGTGCTTATTGAAAATGTATTGGTAAGTAGGTTAAAGCAAAAAGATTATGATTCTGGGCTAATAATATTCCTTTCTATAGCTTTAACACATCCATGCCCTGGCGTGCACTACCAAATGCGCTATGCATAGGTAACGGGCCGACACAGCTTCTTTTTAGCAGCACTAAACAAAAATTCCTTCTATAGAAGCTTGCATCCAAACGCGTAATCTTGCAACAACTTATTTTAAATTTATTTATTTATTTATTTATTTATTTATTTGTTTGTTTATTTACAGTACCTCAATGGCTCCCTCATGCATTTCAGTCAAGGTGTCTTAGCTGAGGGGTGGGCTATAACAGATGTGTTAAATGTTAAACGATTTTTCGATCGTTCTCTTGAAATCGGTGCTGCTGGAGTGGAGCACAACTTCAGCGGCAAGTCCATTCCAATCTTGTGATGTCGTAAAAAAATGAAGAAAGGTGTGCGGGGGTTCGAGCAGATGACAGGTATAAAGCTTTTTCGTGCTTGATGCAATATGAATGACTATGGGCTGGCTAGATGGCAGGAATACAAGATGACGCGTGACAAAACTTGAATAGGCACAGACGTGGTATTCTGCGGCGTGATGAAATACATCCAAGGTTTGCACAAGATTTTAGTTCCGTTAGGCTAGAATGATACGAGTGTTCTGAGGAAATTAAAAGGGCTGCGCGGTTCGGTACATATTCTAGCATTTTAGCAAGATTACATTAGTGAGGGTCCCAAACAGCGCACGCGTATTCAAGTTTCGGTATGCTTAATGTCTGATATGCTAGAGGTAGGATGGAAGTAGGAACTAGATAAAGGTTACAAAGTAGGCAACGAAGGATGCGGTTAGCTTCTTTAGTGACGTGCATTATGTGAAGGGACCATATTAAATCTGATGTAAATTAACACCTAAATAATTGTGTCAAGTTATACATGAAATTTCGTATTTGTAAATCCGATAATTCGGCGGTGAGTAATATTGCTTGCGATGAAAAGAAAGTAGTGTTGTTTTGTTCGTGTTTATTGACATGACGCACTTGTTACACCAGATTTCGATTCGATGAAGACCAGAGTGAAGTGAGTGAATGTCGAACTGGTTGATAATTGGATGATAAAGGACGCAGTCATCAGCGAAGAGTCTGATGTTAGAAGAAATCTTACTCTGTAAATCTTTGATACATACAAGGAATAATAGTTGGCCTAGGACTGTGCCCTGACATGACAGGATGGTAGGCAGAAGACTGATTATTGGCATGAACAATTTGCTGGCGGTTTTTTAGCAAGTCACAACACCATTTAACAACAATGGAATTAAGGTTAAGGCACGAAAGATTTAGAAAAAGGCGTTTATGAGGAACTTTGTTTAACGGTTTCTCGAAATCTAAAAAAGAGCGTCAACCGGTACATTTCCGTCACTACTAGAGCTAATGTCATTGATAAACACGGAAAGTTGAGTGTCGCAGGAAACAGCTTTCTGGAAACCATGTTGATTTTTTTATGAAAAGTTTGAAGATGGTAGATGGAAGAAATTTTAAGGCTATATGTGAAAGATAGTCGCGCTTGTTAGTATATATCAGTGATAAAGCAGTACGCTTAAGGTTTCTGTCGTCAGAAGCATCAGGCGATAACTATGCAACGACTTTCTGTTCAATTGGATCAAGAACGTAGGCTCTATAGGCAATTGTTAGTTTTTTATAACGAAGCCTGCATGGTTTTTGCTGTATTTTCCCGAATTCGACAGGTTTTAAGAGGCTAAAAGCATGAAAGATTTACAGAAAATAGCGTCTGTGCAAAACGCGAGTGATTTTGACCAAGGGCTAGTTGTTTATTGAGGAGCCGGGTATATTGCATAAAATAGGCAATATGGTGTGCAGAATGCCATGCAGCAATTTACAGCGATATAAGTTCCAATGGGTTCTACCAGTGCTAACATATGGGGCAGAAACATGGAGGTTAACAAAGAATCCGGAGGACAAGTTAAGGACCCCAAAAGCGATGTACGAAAAATGTTAGGCCTAACATTAAGAGACAGGAAGAGAGTGTTGTGAATCAGAGAGCAAATGGGGATAGCCGATATTCTAGTTGACATTAAGAGGAAAAAATGGAGCTGGGCAGGCCATGTAATGCGTAGGATGGAAAAGCAGTAGACCACTAGAGGTATAGAATGGATACCACGAGAAGGGAAGCGCAGTCGAGGACGGCATAAAGCCTGGTGGGGTGATGAAGTTAGGAAATTTGCTGGTGCAAGTTGGAATCAGCTAGCGCAAGACAGAGGTAATTGGAGATCGCAGGGAGAGGCCTTCGTCCTGCAGTCGACATAAACATAGAATGATGATGATGATGATGTTCCAATTGGAAGTATTTGCGTAATCATCAAATTCGAATTTCATCAACGCTAACGACGATTTCCAATCTTCGTTTACGCATCCCGTATGAACAGATTACTGAAATCTAGGCGTAGTAATAAAAACGTAGTTTGAAGTTATTCTTAGGACTTGTACCATCAGGCAGGAATAACATTTTAAGAAGAAGCCTTTCAATTCCTTTGGCAACAACGTGTTTTATAAATTTCACGCTTTACAAAGAGAATGCATTATGTGGATGTTGAAGCATCCACATAATGCACAAACTGCACATAGAGTATTGCTAAACTGCTTGGCTCTCATTGTCGATTTATGCGCCACTCCTTCTCTGAAAATTATTCAGAAAACCATGTGGTCAGGTTTAGGGCTCACTACGTGCCGGAACGTATGGGAGGCCATTATAGAGTACGATAGATCCAAGCAAAGAGTCTCATAAACTTTCTTTATTCTGCAAACTACAGATTTATATTGCATATAGCTAAAAGGCCGTCTATGAGTAGCAGAGGAGACATTCACGGAATCTATGGACAATCTACAAACGCTCCGAAGAGATTTGTCTAAACCTGCTTTGACTGACACGTGGTGACAAAGCCCACAATTACAGCCACCTAATAATGCGTATTATTAGGTGGCTATATTATATTATTACCTCTGCTCCGTGCCACACCGTGGCGTGGAGCAGAGGTAGAACACCCGACTTCAAATCTGAAGGTCGTAAGTTCGAATCCTGCTCCAGTCCACTACATTTTCAGGCATAGAGTGGTGCCTGACACCGGCAAAAATATTGCCGAGAGCTAGTGGGGCTATACTAGTTCAGGTGCAACCAAACTAGGCAGGTCCAGTAAGCTCTATTAAAGTCACTCCCTAACCAGAACAGGAATTGGCCTCCCTGGTGCAGTATTCGGCCACTACCTCCCTCATGACTCCGACAATTAACCCATGGCCCTCACTCCCCAGTGGCTGCGGAGCATCTGACCAAGGCGGCGGTCAGACCTGCGACGTGGCAGAGGGTGCTAAGAATCTCTGGGTCCGGACAGGCCGCCAATGGACACTGAACCTGGCAACGTTCAATACGCGTACCCTCTCGCGTGAGGCTAGCTAAGCAGGACTATTTGAAAAATTATCAGGCATTGCCTGGGATATTATTGGCCTTAGTGAGGTTAGAAGAACTGGTGAGGCTTACACAGTGCTTACTAACGGCCACGTCTTCTGCTACAGAGGTCTTCCAGATAAGAGAGAATCTGGGGTAGGACCTCTAGTTCATAACAACATAGCGGGAAACATTGATGAATTCTACAGCATTAGTGAGAGGGTAGCAGTCGTCGCAATAAAGCTGAATAGGAGGTACAAAATGAAGCTAGTACAAGCCTACGCCCCAACTTCCAGTCACGAGGATGAAGAAATCGAACAGTTTTATGAAGATGTTGAATTAGCAATGAGAAAGGTGCAAACTCAGTATACTGTAGTCATGGGCGACTTCAATGCAAAAGTGGGCAAAAAGCAGGTTGGCGAGCAAGCAATAGGCAACTACGGCATTTTCTATTTGTCTATTTCGCTTACCTGTTATGGGGGAGGGCAACGCGGGCCTCACGACCTTTTTCGACAAGACGCGCTCCTCCATGCCTGGAAGCTGCGAAGAAAGAAGAGTAGATGTGCGTATGGAGCGACACGCACATGCAAGTCCACTTTGAAGATAGGCCAAGAATATATAAGTGAACAAGCGGCTGTCGCAGCCGATGCCCTTAGAGTATTGTAAACTCGATAAGTTTATTAACCTCCCTCTCATGCAAATAATAAAAAAACAAACTTTGAAGAATGTGCCTCTGACCTTTACTCGGTAATTATCGACACTTCAGCTAACTGTGTCGCGTGACCTTCTTAATTAACTCACATTTGGGTGAGTTGGTATGGGGTTCCCTTCAGAAACGACGCCTCGGAAAAAAAAGACAGACACAAAATGGCACAATAACACAATGACGTGGCAGCAAAACTCATCGCCACGGATACCGCGTAGCGTATATAAATAAATATTTTGAATTATATAATTGATTTATTTTATTCAGCATTTCATACTTGGTTTTAAATAATTCGCCCAATTGGGTAATTCGTAATATCATATTTTCTCACAGCGGTGAAACAATGTTCTGTAGAATCGCCTGCCGAATTGGGCCAGTCGGTATGACGTTCTGCTGCCAAGCATGAATTCTCACTTTCATCAACAGGTCACGTTACTGTAGGGGAGAAATGCAGATATTTTTTTTTGTTTTTTAATGAAGCACACGTTAAAACATGGCGGGCCGTCAATAAATTATGAGCCCTTCTCTAGAGCGCCCCTCGTTGCTAGGCTTTCGTAGCAATCTCCAGCAGTTTCTGGGTACACCAAATCGGTTTGTCTGCATATATTCACGAATCTCTTGTAAGGCTAAATGGCGTCATGCCAAACAGGTATTCTGTGAATGTCGCCCTAAGTTGTAGTTAAGGAAGCAGAATCATAGCTTCAATATATGTGCAATACATGCATAAGATGAAGAGACCGTGGCGGATGACACAAAAACCGGGCTAGTTCCATAGCTGTATACTGCATCAAGTAATTAGCAGTATTATGGAGTAATCTGAACGGGAGAGTAATTGGCCGCAGCTACCTAATATCGGCCGCTTATGTTGATTGGCTTTGAAGAAACAAAAAAATGGCCTTATGTGGAATTACTACCTGCCAGCTCTTACCCAATGTGGACTCTGTTTCCTTGCTATGTGAATCCTTGCTCGCTAATAATGTCACTATAGATAGTTCACGCGACGGACCAATTTCGCTGACGACTATTACGTGGATCAGTGCCACCTAAACACTTTGCAAACACGGGCGAAACTGATAAGGTTCCGACTGCGCGATCATTTGTTACGAAGGTTTGTCCTGTCAATCGATCTTATACAACCCGGTAAATCCGTTCATTTTAATTCAAATTGGTTGCAATACCGACTGATTATAGTCGCTGTGACGTAACGCTTTTTCGCCCAGCACCCAGTTCACGCTAAGCACACTTGCTTAGTTTGGAGGCAATGCGACATCACTTATCCTTTGATAATAAAGCAACATTGCCGTGAGAATAAGTGTGCAGTCGCAGTTTATCGTGAAATACAAGAACTGCTGATAAAATGCCATAGTTGAAAGGAAACTACCAAAACACATCACTTAAAGCTTTGAATAATGCCATTTGAAACCATGAATATGCTGCAATCTGCAAAAGTGCCTCGATTCGCGCGCCCGCGCGCATCGAGGCACTTTACCTGCCCCGGCTGCGAAACGAAGTGAGCGTCGGCTAGCGCCTAAGTTGTTTGCCGCGCGCTTACCGTGTAAGCACTCAGGAATGCCGGAAAGCACTCATATAAGGGTCAGAAAAGTACGCTTCATTTTCTTTTACGTTCAGATGCACCTTCATACTGGCAAGCATCGAGCGATGGCTTTTAACAACCGCAAGAAAAACTCTTTATACTGGGTAGCCCGAGCAAACCGTGGTTTCTAACAAACGCAAGAGAGGGTCTTTGCAGGCGCGTGGCCATTGAGTGCCCCCACATCCATCCCAGGTGGGACTCTAGCATCGGTGCAGTTTCCCTGTACCCATCACTGACGAGGTGGCGCTTCACTTCTTGACAATAACTTTCTATTTTTTTGCGTGTCAACGCCCGTGATGGGGTCCACAAAGTTCACGCTGTGGTTGACTATCTCCCAATGCAGATTGAGGCATAGCCCCGTTAGCATTCACTACATTTGGGATATATTTGTATGCGGCCAATTCGTCGCTATGAATAATGGTCCCCGGTTGAACAGTGGCTGCAATAATGGGGCCTAGCGTCGCCGCCTTTCCTCAGTCGACCTTGAAAGCCGCTGCACCCCTCTCGTCCCGCAGAACATGCCGAAGACCCATGGGCCACCATCTTTAACACCGCCGTAATTTTGGCTGCTTGGCGGAAAGTTGTCGCCCGACATTAGGCGGCCTCGATTGTACTTTTGTTCGCCGCGAAGAAGGCACTCGTCAGTTTGCGCTATCTACCCGGGGTCACCGAGTGGAGGTTGCGTGAGCAGCTCGTCCCTCGCGAACTTACGGGGGTAGCGCTCCTCCGGTCGGCGATGGCGTGCTCCGATAAAGGAAACAAGTCGCCGGTCATATCCTTCAACAGCCATATGTCTACGCTTTGGCTCACGCAGTACGTGAGCCAAATCATTTGCCACCTGGAGAGGTGGTCGTTCGGACGGCCCTAGTGGTCCGTGCTGGCGAAGTAACTTCCTTCGCCTCTCTGCCCGTGCGGTGCAGCAGTACCGTGTAAGTGCGAAAACTGATTTCGGCAGCTGCTGCACCGGAAGGCAGCCCGGCGTCTATTCTGAGCCTTCCAATATAATGTGACCACTTCGCCTGCGCCGGTTGGTTGGTCGGGGTTGTACCCCAGGTGCTCGCAGGTGCCCTAGTACTCCGATGACGACGCCGGACCTGGCCTGAGGCTGGGGCACGGTGGACGAGCAGCGCTCGAAACAGGAGAGAGCCGAAGCTATCGCACGAACTTGTCCTCCGCAGCCTAGTCACACCACTCTGTGCTCGGAAAGCATAATTTGCCCGTCACGCTCTCTACGCAGACAACGGCCTTCGCATAACTCGTCACACAGCCAGTGCACTGACGTTTTGGAAAGGCAAAACTGACGCGAAACTCTACGTCGGTCATGTAGGTGAACGGGTCCAGACGGTCATATTGACGCTTACTGCCGCTGGATGCGATGACACAGGCTGCTGCTGCCGCCGCCATGTTCACGAGTTCAACTCGAGGGGGGTTTCGCGATGTACGAGTTTGGCACGAGTTCGCCTCTCAATCAACACCATAGGTCACGCCCCGCGCGAGGCATGCAACTCTTGCGCGCGCCCACCACGGTTGGGCCACGCCCAACTTATTTTTCTGCAACAGCGACGTGGTGCGGAACTGAGAGGCATTAACAATCTTGACCGGCGAAATAAAACACGCACAACGCACTGTCATCGGTGATGTACTGAGCACCACTATAAAGAAAAAAGCGTCGACTTTCGCTGGCTTATGCATATATCTTCTTGGGCTGTGATGGCCGCACAACACGGTTCATTGCCTGCATTGTGGCGACGTAGCGCACAGCAAATAATTATCGGCAGGGCACTGTAGCTGCTTGCAAGGCGTCGATGCGGCGCGGTAGACGACGATCCTGAGCTGTGCGTATTGTTTTCCAACGACAACGTATCACAGCTGTCATTTGAGGTGGCTACTCTGTCATCAATGATGTATCGGAGCCGCAGTGTTGCAAACACGGTCAGCGGTCAGCGCAAACACAACCAGTGCGATGGCATATCTTCATCACAAGCACGGCACATTAAACAATTGCAACACCTTCCTGCGTTCGAAGTCTAATTCACCTCACCGGCCAAAATGCGATTGCTGCGCTGTTGTTACGATATCCATCTCCGATCACTGTTAGCTCAGCAGCAGAGGCAATCGGCAAGCACATTGGAGTGAACAACACACTAAATTCGGCGTACATGCGCATGGAGGCACTTTCACTGGGCAAGCGCTGACAAGCGATGGATTGTGTCGCTGGGCAGCACGCTCTTCTTCGCAATGCATCGCGGAGGCTTCGCGCACGCAGATAAACTGGTGCATTTTCACTGTGCTGCATCACTACGGACCCTACAATACCACACAGCAATTTTGCAGCGACAGCCGTTGCGCCCGTCTCTATGGCTAGAGTGTTGTTTCTGTTGGTAAAGCGGCGGCCTTAATAGCCGAATCAGTGAAAACACCTGCAGTGAACAGCCATGCCGCAGCGCTGCGTTGCCATTCCCCTAATCGACAGGGAATGGACAGATAATTGTCATGACTGACTTTATGCGTCATTATCGTATCGATTTTATCGCGAATAGCACTGCAGCGCCCCTGGCGACAGCTCACCGTATGAACTCCCTCGTGCGTGCGACCCTCTAGAATGTATCCGCTTGTAAGCTTTCGCCTCACTGTCGCCACTCGCGGCAACAAAAGTGAAAAATTTAATAATTCACTCGATGTCCGTTTGTCATCAGAAATTTATAGCATTCAAAACGAAAAACCAATACGTTGGGAAATAAAATGTTTGTTATTTTATTTGTTGTATTTCAATGTATTCGATTGAGGGAAAGTGCAGGTGCAAGAATGCACCGCATGTGCCCTGTTCGCATTCGACGGATAATAGAAAGACAATGCCCGAAAGAGGAGGCACGCCCTTGACGCGCCCGAGAAAGGCGTGGCAAGCGGCTCAGGGCAAGTGTGCAGATAGACAGCGGGACAGTGACGGTATTGCTAAATTGCGATAATACATTGATAGCAATACGTGCGCTGGCGCGTGTTGTTGCGCAGTCTTCTGTGCTTGAAGCGTGAAAGCACTGTGCTGCGCAGGGTGCGCTCATGTTGTCATACGCGCTTTATGTGGACATTTATTTTTGCCTGCTGTTATTGCACGTTCCTTGCTGTCTCCGTTCACTGACTGCCATTGATCAAACTCGGGTAAAACTCGTGCGAACGAGAAACTCGGCACATCCTGCACAGCACCCCTGGACAACTATTTTCAAGGGAAGGTATAGTAGCATCACGCCTTACCTCGCGGAGGAGCATTTTCCTTCTTTTGCTCTTCGAGCACACATTTTGAGCCAACCGCTGTTAACGTATGATTGTAGTAAGCATCCAAGTTGTTCCACGTCGCCTCGTCGGCGGCTGCTGATCAACTTGATCCTCACCACTGAGAGAAAGAAACCCCAGGGACTTAGGGGCCTCTTGATAATGTCGCATATTATAGCCAGTGGTACGGTTTCGAATGCGTGTGATGCAGCGGGTGTTTATTATACAGGTTGTCGCAGCTATCGTGCACTAAGATTTAAAAATATGGAAATGTGCGTAGTGGGAAAGAAACAAGGTAATGTTGTTTGCGGTCTCTTGGAGTTGTATTATTGTTTTAACACAAAAGTGTTTTGTGCCGGGGTGGACGATGAACTTCTTGTAACGGACGTGACGTTCGGCGCCAACGAGTAAACAATGTTTTATTCATAGGGATGGCACCGCCATTTAGGAGTGGTGAGGCGAAGTACTGCATCATGGCACTAACGAGCGCCGACAGAGAGTGGTTCGGTATAGTCACAGCGCAGCGGAGGCTCCAACGCGCATAGCCTGTTGTCGGCACTTTCCGCACATCATCCATTTACCATGTGGCCCGCACTCCTTCTGAAGGGGGATTGAGACAATTTTTGTCTGAATTTTTTTTTCACCTTACCATAGGTGGTGTAAATTCGGTGCATATTGTTCGCAGAGAAAATCGCGTCCATCACTCTTGAGAAGGAGTGCGGGCCACATGTTAAATGCAGCAAATGCAAAGACGGCACGCTTCGCATTTCTCGTGCGGAGAATTGGCAAATCAGCACGTCAAATAAAGATTTTATAACCATTAGCCTTATTTACCGCAGTCTTAGCTAATACCTCCCTCTTTATAAGCCACACGCGTACAGTAAAACAACAACCACAATGGGAACTATTCGTTATATTTTTTTTATTTATATGTAGACGCTCCTAAGTTTAACTTTCCTCCTTGAGCGGCCAGATTTTTCGCCAGACTCCTGTAGTGGTTAAGTGCCAGGTTATAAGAAGAAGAAAACGAGCAAGAACGCAAACAACGAAGCTGTCCCTGCTACTCCTGAGATTTCTGCTGTCACTAAGGAGTCAACTTGTGCCTTCTCGTCCTGCCAAGAAGCCGAAGTCATCCGTGAGTAGCCGGAATATTCACCACGAACCGCTCTTATACCGCGCGACAAATGCTCATCGTCAGACCTCCCGTTGGCAGCTAGGCCTATGGACGCTTCAGTCATGAATCATTTAGAGTCTGACGTGTTAGACGCACTTGCTGCCGGCGCCATATCAGCTGCGTCCTCACCACGATAGCGCCAGGAGTTCTGTTCGATTGAAACTGTGGCTCGTCAGTGCAAGAATCAATTTGAATTTGAGGCGAGTCCTGCACTATAGCCTGGGTTGAGTGAATGACGTTTTTTTTTTCGCCCATAATTTTGCGTTCAAGTGCCTCGCGCCAGCGGTGGCGGAAACCACGCTGTTTTTTACTGTAGTGATCACAACACCAACAAACAACTTCCACAGCACAGTTTGTTTTGCTTCTATGCTTGCTACTGACAAAATCGCCCCATCTTTTATTCCGTGCTTGCAAAGGCTGCTCCGTGAGGACTGCAAGCATCATGTAATGTTTTACCTTACAGAAGATGCATCCAAATTCATTAATACATTTAGACAACAAGATTTATTATTATACAAATGCCACGTAGCCGGAAAGAACGAAGCTAATGTGTAAAGTTGCCTAGACATACCTAAATTATTTTTGGCATTCCGCCTAATTAAATACTTAGTCTTATTTTATGCAATTTCTCATATATTATATTACATGAAAAGTGTCAATGAGAAAATGATAAAGCAACATGAAAAACCCCCGATACATCATTCGTTGCTAAATACGTGAAAGAAGCCCAACATTGCTGAGCCAATTTGTATGAAAAGTGTCTCGAATAAAAGAGAAAGAAAGAAAGAAAGAAATTGCAGCGCGACTGGCCGCTCGAGGCACTTTGTGTGTATTCGCGGGTTTCTTTCACGCTCTCAAAAACACTTTATGTAGCACGTATTGAGCAACAGAAAGCTGTATCGGCAGTTTCTCACGTAGCTCTACCATTTTCTCATTAATACTGATAATCTTATTATAATATGTGAGAAGTTGATTGTTTCAATACGACTAATTATGCAACTAGGCAGAATGTAAAAAAAATTCTAGTTGCTCCCTCTTGCATAGGAATCAGTAAAACATGCCTTCCCAGAAGCTGTTAAATATTTGCTTCGTGAACTCACATTCTGCTGCAGCGAAAGGCGCACGATTTGCGGTCCGAGGACCGTGTTGCAGGTTTACTTGGTGCGCAGCATTCAGCTGGCAAGTTGCTTCAGCGCTGGTACAAGCATTTTGGTTCCACTCCGTAGTGTCTTGGGCAGGCAGATGATTGCGTCGCGCTCAGCATCAGCAATGCAAGCGGCAGAGTTCGCAGCGAACGCGCGAAGGCGTTCTGCTTCACGCTGGCGTGTCTCGCCTGACAAAATCGAGATTTGGCCGTCAACGCCGTAGCCTTTCTGCGCCGCTTAGCGCAGCAGTTTTCTTAGTTGGCGCCATTACAACGAAGCCGTAGGTGGCATGTAAGCACAGGTGATGGATGCTGAAGCTGCACTCCGTAGTGGACGAGGTGCCGCAGGCTAACAGAGAAACCATGTGCGTAATGAATGAATAAAGCCTTAATTTTAAGGAAGGGAACGGCTCTAGGCCGCTGTTGGGGAGTAGGTGGGAAAGGAATGTGGGTTCCCGGATTGTTGGCTCAGGCACATCTTCATCTCAGTCTTTGATCTTCCACTTTATGCAGACTCAGGTGCATGTTCAGTGCCGCCACTCTCGTGTGGGCTGGTTTACCCCTTCTACACTACTCGAAACAAGCCACTTTGTCTGCCATATGTCGCAATAGGTTTCTGTGTTTCGGAAAGTGCCAACATCAAGCTATAACGCGTTGGAGCCTCCGCTGAGCTGTCACTACGGAAGTGCACCCTGTCGGCACTCGTTAGTGCCACGGTGCAGTACTTCGCTTCACCATTCCTACATGGAGGTGCCATTCCTGTAAAGAAAACCTAGTTTACTCGTTGACGCTGAAAGTCACATACATTACAGGAAGTTCATCGTGGACCCCTGCATAAATGACTTTCTTGTTAAAACAATCCCAGTAACTCCAATCGACGGCAAACACCATTCCTATGGTTTTTTTCTCAACACGGGCATTTGCACATTTTTAAATCTTGTTGCATGATAGTTGCAACACTCTGTTTAATAAATACCTGCTGCGCCACAAGCATTCCAAACCGCAGCAGTGGCTATAATCCACGCCTGTAGCACGATGCTCCTAGGTCTCTGAGTTATCTTTCTCTCAGTGGTCAGGACAATCATCAAGTTGATCAGCAACCGCCGACGAGGCTACATTGAACTGGGAAGCTTATAATCTTACGTTAACAGCGGTTCGCTCGAAATTGTGCTCGAAAAGCAAAGGAAGGCAAATGCTACTCCACCAGGTTAGGCGCGATGCTACAACACCTACGCTTGAAAATATTCGTCCAGGAACACGGACGAATAAATATATTCTCCACCAACACGGGTGGTTCTGGGGCGCGATATTTCCTAGCGTTCTAGCTTCCGCGCAGGTGTTTTCCTGTGTCGAATATCGCTGGCTTCTGCAGAAGCAGCTTGTCCCAGATAAGCAGAAGGTTCTACACTCGGCACAAACAGACGCATAGACGCCTGCGTGTGCGGACATGCTCGTTGCTGTGCACCGCTCAAAACACAGATATTTAGGCGTTTTGAAACGTTAGAAACGTCATCGCTGTCCACGCGACAGATTTGATGCACTTGGAATCGTCTATTTATTCATTCCTTTATTTTGGGGAAGAGGTAGGAGGGAGATGGTACCGTGACACGAACGTTCATATGTGAATTGAGCCGTAACACGTCACTTGTATGACGTCCTTCGCTTCCGAAATAGCCGCCACATGTACCAACAGGGCGCGAGCCATGGTTTTGGCCTAAGTGACTAGAGAGAAAACCATTGCTGGGGCCCTTCAGCCACTTTAGATGCGACGGGAATTGCTGACTTCCAAATGGCATTTGTCCATTGGCTTTCTTGGGTATGCTCTCCTACCATAGTACGAATTTTATTTGGGTTATTACCTACGCTTCCTTTTTTGTCGTAGTTTTCTGGTTTCGTATCACGTGTCGCCATATTGTGAATTGTTTTGTAATAATGGGAATGATTGATTGGTATTTCCAATTTCTCTCTTGGTTCCTCTGTTATGTAGCCTACTCTCGTGTGTAGATTATGTGTGTCTGCAAAGTAATTAGGGTAACCAGTTCAGATACACTTGTACCAATGCGGCGGGGGCTCACTTTTCTGATGAATCAGAAATGTAGACGTAGCGAGGAAGCGCATGTATTTTGCCAGTGTGCAGCTGATTGCAGCTTATTCATGGTTTAAAATTGCTTAAATGAAAGCTTTAGGTAATGTGTTTTGGTAGTTTTAACACGAAAGTGTTTTATGCCGGGGTCCACCAAGACTTCACTGACGTATTTCCGTCACGGAAATACGTCAGCTTACAATGTACACGAACATAATACAAAGAAAGAAACCACAAGAAAAAGTTCCACAAACATGCCAAATTTGGAAATC